>NC_070595.1:13314556-13442056 GCF_027409825.1 Scomber japonicus | reverse complement strand
TTCAACCTGTACAAAAATGTAAGTGTAAAAACAAGAAGTTATGGCTTTAAAAGGGATTATGTGTATTATGTGCAAGAAATACCTGCTTCTTGGCAGGGACCTGTTACCAGGCATATTACCACATAAAAAGAAATGTGTTGTTTTCACACTTCAGTTTTTCTTACAGCTGAAACAAAACTAAATATAATGTGTAAATTAGTGTGTTTTAGAGGTTCTGGTAAGCATAATTTGTTACCTTTGGGCTAGCTGTTCTCCCGTCTTTATGCTAAGCTAGGCACACCCATGTGTTATAGGTTAGGTTAGGTTAGGTTAACCATAAACCACAACATCTCAATGCATGCTGTTGTTCATTTTTTTCTATTATGTTCCTGTTATCTCACAGTATCGTCAAAATCAGTTGATGTTGTCATCGTCTATGCTGCTGTTGCTGCTCTTGGTATTCTCTTTGTTTTCCTTATTGTAAGTTAAATGCTGTCACACGTCCTTTGTCACCCGCAGTCCATCAGTGTCCCGATCCAGGAGAGGTGGTAAACGGAGCACGCTCAGTGCGCCCTGAAGCAGGTTTTGCAGTTGGAACAGTCGTGCGTTTCTCTTGTAACCAGGGCTATCAACTGGAAGGTCCCAGCCAAATCTCCTGCCATGGACGAGACACTGGCACCCCCAAATGGAGTGACCGCAGCCCAAAGTGTGTCTGTAAGTCCATCTTCTGCTCTCTGCTGGTTTTGTCTGTTAATAACATTCAAATACATAACTGTCCTCTGTGTGTGTGTTTGTGTTTTCTGAATAGTAAAATATGACCCATGCCCAAACCCTGGCTTCCCTGACAATGGTTACCAGACCCTGTACAAGAACAGCTACCAGGCAGGAGAAACTCTGCGTTTCTTCTGTTACGAGGGCTACGAACTTATTGGTGAGGTCATTATCAGCTGTGTTCCCGGCCACCCGTCTCAGTGGAACAGCCCACCTCCCTTTTGCAAAGGTAAAGCTTTTTGTCACATATTTATATACTGTTGTGGACCTTCTTTGATTTCATTTATAAAAAAACAGAGCAAGAAAATGACTGGAAACCATTGTCATTATGTCCATTTTTTAATTAATGAGGTTACGTTTTTGAGTTTGATTACCAAGGTGCTGTCACCACACATTATTTTAATAGAATAGAATAAACATCGCCACAGAAATAAGGTGGTGACATTAAATCTTCTGGAAATTATATTAATTTGTATCAATAATTTGATTTCTTCTGCAACTTGAATATGTCCTCTTTCTTGTATCTTCATTTCACACAGTGGCTTATGAGGAGCTTTTGGATGATCACAAATTAGAAGGTGATTTCTTTTCTTTTCTTCTCTCCTATCTGTGATGTTGTCTATTGTTACAATGTTCAAAATATAAAGTGCAATAATAGCAGGCAAACTAAAAATAAAACTTAAAACTGGTCAATGTTATACTACTTACATTTAGAAAATGTAATATAAGTGGAAATTTGGTGTATTCATACATTGCTGATTAGAAGCAATTAGAAGGGGGAGAAAAACCTGCACTCCAGCTTAAGTGCCAATCTGTTTTTGCATACATTAATTGATCATTTCTGATTAAATAAAAATAGATTGTGAACAGAAAACAAATACCAGCTTTTTCTTGACTTCTTTACAGTGTCCCAGGCATTCGAGCCATCCCATCAGATCCTGAGTGAGAACATTGCTTTGGCAATAATTCTGCCAATCATCCTGGTCATCCTCCTGATCGGTGGAATTTACATGTACTATACAAAGTGAGTAGCAGTATGATATCTAAAACTTGATTAAGTTCATATAAATGTCTATACTCATCCTCCTCTGTGGTTTAGCTGCGCCATTGTTTTACTTTTTCTGTTTATGTGGTTACATGTAAGCACATTGAGTTGCCATTGTGTATGAAATGCGCTATATAAATAAAACTGCCTTGCCTTGCCTACATGTAATTTTCTTCTGTCACTCACAGCATATGCAAACTAGAATGGAAGCCGCTCTTCTGGAAGTCTCTTTCGCACACACACTCCTACAGTCCCATTACAGTTGAGTCCGATTTCAACAATCCTCTTTATGAGGCAGGGGTGAGTATAAGGCTGATACTTTAATACCTTTGTTTTCTGTACTTTATATTTGTTAAATTGAGACTACTTGAGATTTCTTTCAGTTTCAAACATGAAAATTCAAATCAATCTATATAATCTATATTTTTCTTTAAAATATTTCATAGTTTTGGTAAAACTGCATTGGGCTTTTTTTAAATAATTGTTTTTGACTTTGACCACAGGATACACGGGAGTATGAAGTATCCATTTAAAGGAGAAAATGTCTTGGTGAGAATTAAAAACTACAGAAAGATTCAGTTCTTCTGAAGGTAAAAATGCTTAGTATTATAAGGCCTCACTCCCCTTTCATTTGTTTTATTATCTTTCTGTTTAATCATCACTGTACCTCTGGTTATAGCACTGTATTCTTCTTAAGTGCTTTATTTTGATTTTTTTGCACTGATTTGTTTTTTTGCCAATTGTGGGTCCTACTTCACAGTCCAATTTTCTGTATCATTAGGACTGGTGCCTTATGAAGGGTAAGAAATTGACAATAAAGAAGAAATAACAGTGTTGGAGGCGTAAGAACAGGAGAGGGGGGAAGGCTGATGGGAAATGGATTAATTTATTGTGTTACATTAGTATGAGGCCAAACATTAGAGAACTGGGCAATACCTTATTTGTAACAATCAAAAGTTACAGTCACAAGGATACAGTACACACTGAATGTTTTTCTTTCATTTTTCACATCACATTTCTAAAACTTTTAGGGGAAGACTATTTTAATTTCAATTATGAGAGAAGTTTTGAGATCAACAGTTATTTTCTCTCTTCCTCATTTTGTCTTTCTCTGTGTAACATACATACACACACACACACACAAACACACACACACACACACACACACACACAAATTGAATGTAAATATCTGACTTAATATTGACTGAGGTTGATATATATACACGAAATTATATATATATAAGCCTCATATATACACTTATACATGGTGGCAGGAGGTTATATATTTTCATTATATATATAATGAAAATTCAGTGCCAAAATATGTTAAATAATTTAATGTCCTTAAGTGTTTCATCTGTTGTTGCAATAGTGTTTACAGAAGGCAGTGTTTATTTTATTCTTTGCTGTTTCTGGAGTGCATTGCCACCCAGTGTCACATGACATAGAAGAAAAGGCGAGGACATGAATGTCATTATGCTTATAGCATGCACTGATTGTAAATTATATTGCTTCTGCTCAACCTTACCTTACCATTATCATTATAGTTATTGACAGTTACCATTGTTATCAGATTTGATGTTGTATGCACTATGTTGATGAAAAATTACAAACTTGGCTGCTTGCTGTGATGCATTATGTATTTATTTACAACTGATTGTTTGAACGGTGAATGTAGTCTCATTCGCTGTGCCAAATGGGGGATCTTGGAGACTGTTGCTTTGTAGACTTAATTCTTATCATCAGTAGCATTTCTTTGCTTCATATATGATACAATACATTATTTTGAAGGCAGTCAATTATTTGCTGAACTGGAAATAAAGTCTCTGTTGAATGGTGTAAAACTTGTTGAAATGAGTTTTTATTTTTCTGAATGCCAAGGCCTTCATACCTACCATATAACTCTCTTGGTGAAAAGTCATTTAATATAGGTGCTATCATATGTTTTGAAGTTATTTTTTCCTTCACAGCAAATCAGAGAAAGGCAAAATAAAGACCAGTTGCATGATACCAATATTTTAGGTTTAACCCACTGAGTACTCTGATTTGGAAAATAAAACTCACCTTTAAGTAGTGGCAATCAATTGTACTTATCATTACTATACATAAGGATATTTGTTATGATTTTAAATACACTCAAGTCAACCGTCACCACGTTAATGCATGAACTTCTCTAGAACACATCTACATGTCTGAAAATTGTCAATAACATATTACTGTTGGTATTTACAACAATCACACTAAGTACTTCAACCATATTACTGTACACTATTCATTGAAGTTCCCCACTGTAGCCACTAGAGGGCAGTAACATATTTTATCTAGATACATTTGTTCAACCATCCACAGTGTCTGGTGTTAACATGTCAAAAAGGACAGACTGGCCATTTCCACACTAGAAATGTATTATTAAAAATGTTAGCGTTGTTATTTGCGAGAATCACTCTAATGTGAGTAAGTACATAGTGAATTTTTTAGAGCATAGTAACCATAAATTCAATTATAGTGTTGCTGTTCTGCACCTCTAGTCTCTCTTCTCAGTTTTTCATAAAGCAGTGGTTGTCAAAGCGGGACTCTCAGGGGTCCTTGAGGAGGTTCCAGGGGTCCTTAGCAAAAAGGGGAATCATTTATTTTCACAATCATTCCATCCATAAGTAGCACAATGACAGAATGTATGACTATTCTGGTCATACACTTTCTGTAATAAAACATGTAAAAGTACAACTCTTATCAGATGGGGGGCCCTGGGGTGAAATCTTATCAAATAGGGGTCTGTGGTCTAATTTGTGACAGTTTAGGGGTCATTGAGGTAAAAAAAAGTTTGACAGCCACTGTCATAAAGAACGGGAGCAGTACCGATCATAACATCTTGCACTAATAAGAAGGCTATACTTTACAATAGCTGAACTAACTGGATAACATCTATGTAATATTTTCAGAAACACCTCTCACACCTTATTTGAAACAAAAAAAATCCTGGGTAATAACCATGTTTTTTTCCCAGTCTATGTCAAAGTACAAGTTATTCCAAACAAATACAGAAGCAGGTTTACTAATTATATTCCTCTGGATTAGTTCCCTATGCATTAATTATTAGTTTTAACACTCAAAAAAGGATCTGAATTCCCGATGTATGAATCTGTTTGAGTAGTTTGAAGGGTAATAATTGGTGATAGTCTGGTTGTAGAAGAAAGCAAAGTTTTAATACCTGATGGAATAGCATCAAAGACAATGGTAAATTATCTAGGGAGCCAGCACAGGAATGTTATACTTTGATAAAAATTAATTATAAGTACAATTGACCCTCCTTGTTAAACAACTGATAGAGAAGTAGTATGCCATCAACCCTTTTCTTTAAAAAATAATGATTTACGTTTGAAACATATATCCTGGTTATTCCATATAAAGTATTTGTGAGGAGAAAAATTATGTTTGCATATCAAGGACCAGCATAAGTTAAGTTTCACTGTGGGAAACATAGGGTGGCAGTGATTGACGTCACAGGTTGCTAGAGGACACGATTTTCGAGCGTAGAAGAAGAAAGCAGCGGAAGAAGCAGAGGCTCTAGTTTCGCTTCCGAGTGACCTACTTAGCGCTTTATATTAGCATCAGTTCATCGTCTTTATGGTTAATAATGGACGTGTCCGTTCTTAGATTAGGGCCTGGCTTTGTTTTTTTAGGTTTTTTGATGGCCAATATCTGATTTCTCCTCCAAGAAGCGGTACGAAAACAGAGGCGAGCTTTAAGCGTAGTAAAAACAGACTAGCCGATGTTAGCCATTTTGATTTAGCTTGCTGCTAAACATGAGTTGTGAAACGTCTGCTGCGTTATAGTTAGATTAATTAATTTTATCTATATTAGTTCTAATAACTCTCACACATTTACACACCAGCTATCTCAGCATAGTTACGTTCACTCCTGCAGCTCATTTGGATGTTCAGTGTGGTAAGTAAAGTCACATTTTGTTAACAAATTATACAATTATATCATAACGTATTGATTTATTAACGATATTTGCTAACTAATCATTATTGTATTTTATAAGCCTAATAAAAGCAAATATCATCTTAACTAGGCATGAGTCGGTGCTATCATTTATGAGCTTACGGTGCTTCTAGTTATTAATATCATGCTGATGATACAAACACCAAACATTTGTAAAGTTTTGGGATAACAGAGTGCTAAGAGGACAGTTTAAATGCTTGCTTCTAATGTAGGATGACTTAGTGTATAATGTTAAGGACCATGGAGCTGTGCTGAAACAAATGCTTCCTGGATGAGATGGAAGTGATGCACTTTACACATACGGGGAAAACTAGCCGACTACTAGTTATGTTATTTGTTTGGCAGTTTGGAAATAAAATAAAACAACATATTGTATGTATGAAGCATTTTTCATAGCTACACTCCACATAGTGAGCCATGGTTACATATCCACATCCATCAATTTGCTTCTGTGGATACAATTCATAATAGTTATTTGTTCTAATCTATAAAACAACAAGACAACACTAGAATCAGAAATAGCCTAATTTTAATGGTGAAGGCTCTTATACATATTTTGCCCACACACTTAATTAAGTCAGGTTCAATTAAGAGAGAGCTGAAATAGTAATAATCAAATTGACATTAGAACTGCTCCTCGTACTGGTCTAAACCTGTACTACAAACAGGCCATTGTATTTTTCTGTATTACAGTCAGGAAGTGACTCTTCAGTTCCATGTCTGCTGAGGCTTCAGTTGGCAGTCATGCTGCCGACTCAGCCCAGTCTGCTGTTTCCCAGCCCACCTGTCAGAACACAGAAGATCTCAGAAATCGGGGTCTGCTGGGGAGCAAGTACGTCAAGTTAAATGTAGGTGGCTCGCTGCATTATACAACTGTCCAGACATTAAGCAAGGAAGACAGTCTGCTGCAGAGCATATGCAATGGAGGAGCAGAGGTTACTATAGACTCAGAAGGTGAGTAGACATGTCTGTCTGGTAACAATTCATTTTTTATTGCATCCAGTTATTGTTTACTGTGTTAAAGGCTGTGCTATTAATATCGGGATTATTCACATGTCACTTTGACTATGATGTCCCTCAGTAGGATTTCTTATGAGGTCTTATTATCATACTTAGTTTGTGTAGAAATGATCAAATCTGTAACTACTACACAACTTCAGTTTTACATCAGCGTCACATCACTACACCTGTAAGTTTTACTCTATCATAATACAATTTATTTCATTCTTATGTAGCACCTGATTTGATGGTGATTCGATCCACTTTAATGACCCAACAATTAGTTAACGTACAACAGATCTTTTTGGGTCCACTGTTTCAAGATTTTATACTCAAATGTTGGTTACTTCCAGGGCTTAAGCTGCGTGTGAGTACTAAATGTATTCGTATGTGTAATCCATTTTCAAATGTCCCAGTAAAATGTTCAAAAGGACTCCATATTGAACACTCTGAACCATCCACTTAAATACATTTTTTCCAATTACAGAAGAATATAAATTAATACAAATCATTTTCCTGTCATAGGTTGGGTAGTTTTGGACCGATGTGGCCGACATTTTTCCCTAGTTTTGAACTTCCTGCGAGATGGCTCAGTACCACTTCCAGAGGACCACAAAGAACTGGATGAGGTGCTGAAGGAGGCCCAGTACTATCGAGTCCAGGGACTCGTCCAGCACTGCCTCACTGCCATGCAGGTAAACAGATAAAATACTTTTTAAAACAATCCTTACTGGTTTTGTCTCTGCACTGGAGCATCAACACACATAGACACACGCAGACAGGCAGATGTAAAACCTAAGAATTCTCATTAAACATTATTACTACAAACTATACTACCAGTGAGCTATATGCACCAAATTCAATATTCCCAGGCTTTGGCTATTGGTCAGATTAACAAGAAGTGTAATGCCTTCGCTTCACGTTTAATTGACTAAATGAATGAATTGATTGATACTTAGAGATTTGCAGACATGTTTTGATGTACTTTCTTCGTTTACCATCAGAAACAAAAGGATGTCTTTGAAAGTGTGTGCCGCATCCCCATGATCACCTCAGCCAAAGAAGAACAGAGGATGATTGCCACCTGCAGAAAGGTAGATTACCTTTTATCTAAATCAAATGGAGCAGTGGAAGAAGTATTTATTAGGTTAGGAGATGTCAAGCTCTAATTGTCTAGTGTGGTAGTATCCTCTGTAGATAGAGAAACCTACAGAGGATTATGATATCCATGAGAGGTACTGTATGAACTTCATGCCGACAAGGGTTTTTTTTGTAAATGGCCCCATGGTTGGAAGAGCCATGAATATTGTAGTTTATTAGTTGTTGTTTTTTATCATTATTGTTTGGAAGAATTCATTTTATTCCCAAAATGTACCTTTATGAATTTTTAAGGGTCACCTTTTAATACACACAAAATTTGTCAAGACTATTTATAGACTACAGAAATACCTGTCGCTCAACAACTTCCTCAGATGTATTCCTGTTTCTTGTTTTTACAGCCAGTAGTAAAGTTGCAGAACAACAGGGGAAACAACAAATACTCTTATACCAGGTAATTGTTCAGGTTAACTGTCCTACATATAGCACAAAAAAACTATGAGTGTGGAATATGAATCTGCTTTTTTGATAATAACTTATTCTTTGTTTCTTTCTGTGACCAGCAACTCAGACGATAACCTGCTGAAGAACATTGAACTGTTTGACAAACTCGTGTTACGGTTTAATGGCCGCGTCCTGTTTGTCAAAGACGTGCTGGGGGACGAGATCTGCTGCTGGTCTTTTTATGGAGAGGGCCGCAAGATTGCAGAAGTGTGCTGCACTTCAATAGTCTATGCTACAGAAAAGAAGCAGACCAAAGTAAGCATGATAAAATGTGTACATTGCAGTAGATTGTTTGAGATGGAGATAAATGCACTTTAGTTATGTGTTAGTGTTTATTTTAAATCAACATTTCTGCTTTAACAGGTAAAAACTCACAACTTTTTATTGTCCATGGCAAATAAAGTCACTCACCAGCAAACTTTAACAACTGTGTTTTTAGGTTGAGTTTCCCGAGGCTCGAATCTTTGAAGAAACCCTCAATATCCTCATTTATGAGAACAACAGAGGATCTGGTCCAGGAGGCCTTCACCTTTTAGATTCAAGAGGGTCTGGTTCATCACTGGGGGCTGGCCAATCAGAGGAAGAGGGTGCTACGGGAGGGGACAGGCGAGTAAGACGGATCCACGTAAGGAGACATATAATGCATGATGAAAGAGGACATGGTCAGCAAACTGTGTACAAGGACTAATAATGTGAAACATCAGGCATGGAAGAGTGACTTTATGTGTGTTTGTTTTTTTTGTCAGAAGCAGAATGAGAGAGATGTCCTTGATCATAGCAATAGCTTGAGTGTTAGTTATTTCATTTTTATTTCTTCAGATGTCACTGCAGTACATGTAAGGGTTGATGACTGATTTGTAACTGAAGTGAGAGTCACTTGGAGATGAAAATGCTTTTGTTTACATGAAAAGCAATTATGTACATTCTTAAAAATAGGAAATGTGTAAACTTACCTGGGACACGAAACTGGCATAAATATTAGTTTGAAAACCTCCTGCAAGTTACTGAATGGGCCTCAAAGTCCAACTTCAACTCCACAGGTGGATTTTTATTCCTGGCGCAGACAGCCTACTGCTAATGTGGGTGTTTCATGATATGCACTGGTAGCCTCCACTTTGTTCTCACACTGTTAGTAACTAATCTGTTTTTTTCAGGTTATGACACATCTGTTGCCTTTTTTATAAGTTGACAGTGAGGAACAGTGGATGGATTTCATGTATAGCTTAGAAATATTAACACTGGAATAAAACTGAGTAGCCATTTTTAGTGAGGTTCAGTACGAATGAGATTGTTGAGCAGCTCAATTTTCTTTATTTAAATTATTACTGCTGTTGCTTCCAGATGTTTTTTATTAATTAATTTATGAACCTAATTTATTGTTTGCTATTTAACTTTTGTATTGTTTGCAATCTTTGTGTTAAGTAGTGCTCAAGTGAATTTTTAATTTTTGGAATATGATGCACTCTATAGCACACTTCAGATTTTGAATTTACTTGTGTAAATGACTAAATCGTGAACCTATGTTTCAGTTTAATGTTTCAAAAGGAACCATGACCTGTCCACCATTTCTTTGATTGTATTGTATTGTATTTTATTCTGAGCCATGATCTTTCGCTTTTTGTCTTACACCAAACCACTGAAATTTGTTCAAAGTAATTGTCCACACAGCAGTGATTTAGGCTGTTGATCCTATGTTGTATTTTTTATTCCCCTCAGGGAGAGAATTAGTATTCTCTTTCTAATATTCACTGGTGTTTTGTGCAAACCTAATCACTCTGAATACTGCAACAAAAACAAAAAATAATGAGAGCAATATGTATCTCACACACTTAACAAAATCACCTTGGATTACCTTAAAATATGCACTAATGAAACTTCCGTCCCATTGTGGTCATGAATGTTCTGAATAAAGTACTTAAGAAATTCAGCTTCACTTCTCTTTTTTCCTCCTTTTTTCCACAAAGTATAATAAAGAAATGGATTCATGAAACACAAACCTGTTACAGTAAAAAAAGGAAATTTTCCATAATAATATTTTATTACCAAATGTTATATTTTCAATGTGACTGTACTCTCATTATATGGAACAAAGTCTGAGTTGAGACTTAACTATTTATTGATTCATTGTGACACATGGTATTGATCAGTGGATCCCAACCTTTTTGGCTTGTGTCCCCTCTAAATAAAGCTAAGTGTATGAGTGGGACCCCTCCTCACATGTTGTGATATCTAGCAGTCAAACAAGACGGCCTGTACAATATACACTAATTGATATATATATAAAATACAGTCATAATAAAATAAAGGGAAGCTTTAAGGAAAAAAGGAAACGTGTCCTATCATCTTGCAACTCCTGGTCTTAATCCAACGACCTTTTGTGCCCCCACCCCAAAGGTTGGGAACAACTTTTCAACACTGTATAGTCGTCTGAAATTCATATTCTGACAGGGCGTGGCTTTTGACGTCACTTCCCGTTACGCATGGCGTTTGGGCGCCAAATAGGAACTGTCGCAGTCAAAAATGAAGGTGTCGGAGAAAGAGGCAGTCAAGATACACAAGTTTGTGTGTCGGCAGCTCCATGCTGAGCCAGACTTAAGGTACAGTGAAGAGTTGTTTGAGTTCATTGTGTGTCTGTAACCAAGATTAAGAGTTCAGCTCAGTGTAGTGGCCGCGAGTGTACAGAACTTACTGTTGCAAACTTCGGTGCTAGACTGTTGTCATTATTTCATGAATGCGCGTTCCCGCGGCCAGGGGAAACACTTTCTGTCTGGGATACCTACATTGGCACAACACCTGTAACGACGGACTTTGCAACTCTGTTTTCCTTGGTCGAGATGTTTCCTCGCCCCCGTTCACAAAAAGCTCGCCATATTTATCATTAGTCATTTCATGACTGTATAGCTACATTATTTATGTCTTTATTAATACAACTAACTACAGTTATTTACTGTATCAACGAGAGTTTTCATGTTGATGGGGTGTTTAAAGCCTGAGACGGTTTACTTGCTTAGTTTGGCTAAACTAGCGTACGACTATGTCTTTAACCAAAGCATTAAGGCTAGCTGACACTGTGACAAGAGGCATTGGAAATTGTGTTCAATCAATTCTTTGAATGCAATCTATTAGTTTGTGTTTTGTATCCCCTAATATTCCATTCAAAAAAAGATGTTTCCTTTTTTATTACTTGCCACCTCTAAATTTTGACAATACTGCTATTTGAGTGAAGTCTGGGAGGTCTGCCCCATCCTGATGTGGCGTCTTGGTCTTGTCATTTACCAACTGTGTGTCCCAAGTCTATGGTCCCAACCAACCAAGCAGGTAGATCTGTTTGAAAAGTGAAGCCAATGCTTTAGGTGACCTTAATGTGCATTCTCTCTGATGGCCAGCAGGGGGAGACTCCACTGGCTGAAGAAAAGAAATAAACTCTGTTTGTATAAAAGTCTATGATTATTACCCTACTTCTCATATGATTCATTACCTGAGTAAACATTTTCCTAATTAGTTTATTTTCTAATGTCAAGTCTTCTTCAATACAGAATAATGTTCATTTTGTAAACTATGGTCCATTTTAGAGTAAAATAGATGATTAAGCAGGGTATGCTTGATTGCATCACCATTGTGACGGTGTGTCGGGTCCTTTGGAGCTCCTCCCCAGCTCCACGCTCCCTTCTGGCTTCAAAAAACGAGATTGTGACAAACTCGAAGCTTCAAAACAGGAGTCCACAAACCAATGTGTGATTACTGCCTTACAACAAAAATTCATCAGTACTCTTTACATACTGTCTGATCACTGTTTCTGATTTATCGCATAAAAGTGCTTCCCTGTCTTTGCTCTGGGTCAACTTACCAGCTCAGATCCACTCCGTGCCTGTGTCAGCATCCTTCATTATTCAGTATCTGTTACTGTAAATAACCTCCTCCCTCACAGTTCTTGATGAAAGCTTTCTGATGTCTTATTTCAGCTCACTGACCTTAGGAATTTTAAAAAAGCGATATCTGGCACACGTGGGATGTGAATCATTAAGTTCAGAGACAAGAACTTTCATGAAACAGGTGGTTCAAGAGGAACTGATGAAAATGCAGGTATCCGATTTCTTCCTGTTAAGCTCATATATGCTTTATTCCTTGTTGAAGGGGTGTCATTTTACTGCTGTGGTCATTACTCCTTTTTTTTTTCCCTGCTAGGAAAATGGACATGATTTGGAAACAAAGATGCCTCAAAACAAAAGGAAAAGAGAAGAGGAAAATGACGAGGTGATAAGTGAGAGAGAGAGTGAAGACGAATCCCGTGCTAAGAAATCCCGTCGTCAATTAAGCTCATCATCAGGTGGGTTATAACTGTTCTTCACATCAAATACATTTAGATGCCTGTAGTTTTTACATAGCAGGGTCTACTTTGCAGTGAAATGTCCTTCAGTGAGTTGTGTTGCTCCTTTGCAGACCATTAAATGTTTGTGTCTCATGGGTTCTTTTCTTATTGTGTGGTTCATGACAGAATCCGAGGATAAAGAGGACCATAAGACAGGAAGTGAGGAGAGTGAAGAGGAAGAGCAAATTAAAACTGCATCTGGGGATGAGGAGCAAGAGGTGAAAAAATCAAACAACAAACAGCAGATTAACAGTGAAAACTCATCAGATGACGAAAAGAATGAGTCCAAAAAAAGTGAGAGTGAGAGTAGCTGCACTGACAGTCCAAAAGCAAAGGTGAAAACGACACCAAACACTACAAAGAATGGAGCAAAAACGAGCAGTAGTACGAGTCCAGGGAAGAAAACGCCAAAGAGTGATGAAGAGGATGAAGCTGACTCAGAAAGCGAGTCAGAAAAGAAGGACAAAAACAATGTGAATGATTCCTCTGACAGTGAAAAAGGTGACTATGAAAGCTTTATCCTTAAATATCCCAAATAAATCCCATACAAATGTATGGATTCATACTGTAAGCTGAAAAAGTGAACAGATTTTTTATATTAATTGACATTACTTTGTGTTGTGGTATGCAGAAGAAAACGTCTTGGTGGAAAAGAAAACGAATGGGTCAGATTCAGATTCAGATTCATCATCGCTCACATCACTGGAGGATGAAAAGGGCAGTGGGACAGGAAAAGAGCAAAATACTGAAAAGAAGAAAACGGTGGAAAAAAAGGAGGGCTCAAAAAGTCAAAAGGTGAGCCCGTGAGTGACGTTATAAATGGAAAGGATTTAGTTTGCATCTTCCTTACGCAGCCTGTCTGACCTCTGATTCATCCTGCAGAATTCTGACAAAACAATAGCGAGACTTAAACGCTACCTGTCTCTCTGTGGCGTGAGGCGCAATTACAAGAAGGTCCTCCAAGACTGTCGCTCTGCTCGTGCCATGGTGGCTGTTTTAAAGAAGGAGCTTGAAAATCTTGGCGTCCAAGGTCAGTGGGATCCAGTCACCTTTTTAACAGTGTACACATTTTCAAATTCAGGTTTCACCATGACCCACAAGAAGATATCTTGATAATGTATTTTCAATTACTTCTGTAAAAACAACAAAAAAGATGTTTGAGAACATATCCTGATGTTTGTAATGTCCATTGACCTATAAGCCAGTGTTACAAGATGGCAAGTTTGGTGCACAAAAAATCTAACTGAAAAAATTTAAATTTACCAAGTACTTACCCCAGTATTTTTCTTGCTTTTCCTCCTTTTTATATATTTTTTTAAACACTGCACATAATTTTTTGGGTTTTACACATAAAAGAATACTAGACGAGCCCAAAACAAAAACCTTTAGTGTACTATTGAATTGGTAAAACAACAGTGTGACATTAGTCCTTTGTGACTGACATAGTTCAAAAAACTCAAGAGAATCTCCTGTTACAGTGGAATACATAACTGTCTTTCTACACAGGTAATCCATAACTATCTTTCTACACAGGTAATCCATCTATTAAGAAATGCAAAGACGTCAAAAAGAAGAGAGAACAAGCTCAGGAACTGGCTGAGCTTGATGTGAGCAACATCATTGCCACAGAAGGTAACTATTGGCAATTTGTTTGTTGTTACAGCTTGTAACTGTGTTTTTCCAGTTTCCAGATTCCACAGGCCATAGAAAGAAAAAGCAAACAGTTTTGCTGTTGGTTGCCTCCAAGCAAAAATCTATTTTAGTTTTGGGAAGCCGCATGCAGTTTCTCATTCAAAACACACACTTTGAAATACATTACTATGGTTCAAATCCTGATGATGAACATGATTCAAAAACCTGTAAAACACAAGGTACCAGTGGATGCATATAAAGGTACATGATACATACATGAAATTTATCTGCACAAGTTTCATTGTAATTTAATTGAGACCATTTGATTTTACACACAACTCAATATGAACCAGAAAAGCAAACAAGTTCATTCAAAACTATTATCTTTTATCTATCTAGCTATTCCTTTTTCCCACCCGTATGTATCTTGGAATAATTAAGGCTTCGCAACACTTGACAATTCATACAAGTTATTCCAAACGCAGGTGATAAAAAGGCAACAATCCCACTTTGTGACTGTTTTACTCATTTTGTTTGCGTCTCCGGCAACTTTCTTAGCAACTAAACGTAATTTAACCAATATCACGGGCGAGGGAGTGCTGCTATACTGAGTATCAGCACGGCTGTGATTCAGTTATAGGTATGAGGCTGCAGGTCCAGTGCTGAAGAATGGCTGGTGTATCATTTACATTTATCTGTATGTTTCCATTTATTGTGCAGCCTTCTGTTGACAATCTCTTTGGTGGCATGTGTGATTCCATCAAATGTTTGATCAGACAGCACGTTGCTCCATCGTTTCCTGCTCTCCATGGATGGTCTCCAGTAACTTTTCAGCAACCTAATAGACAAACAAATGTTTTATTTATTTATTTTTTTAAATGTTCCACGACATAGTCTCTGTATGAAAGCATCTCACTTGTGCTTACTCACTGTCATGACCCCCCTCACCTCGAGTGCCACACCAGACAGTTTCTGCATGACAGCGGCTCTCAAGTTGTGGTTGGCATAAGACTTGTGTGTCCCTGCCTCTTTGCATACTGGGTAACATCTGTGACCAGTGATTTACACCCAGAGGAACGGCAGTATACCAGAGTCTGTCTGAAGCAGCTATTACCCTCCTGGGCGCAAGATAGAGGGCTTTTGCAGCAGGAGGAATTTGGCTCAGGAATTTTTGTGAGAGATGCTATCTGGGAGAGGGGATTTCCTTGCTCTTCCAACATGGCACCCCTCTGGTTTTCTCTCTCCAGTTTGAGAGCTCAATTTCCCTCTTTGCCCCTGCATCTAAAGTGGAACTGAATACCATACCAGATCTTGTTCAGTAAACCTTTTTGGATTGTTTGGACTTAGTGTTGCAGAATATTTTAAGATGCACTGGTGAAATCAGGGTGTGGTGGGGTTGTTTTGTCTTTCCCTGCCCTTCTAATCTCTTTTTACAACCACCACACACACCACAAACATTATTAGCTGATATGAATTTTGGGTCCTGCATTAGATTCCATGAATGGCTAACTGGAGACTGATGTAACAATTTAAACCAGTCCAGAGCCCAAGGTAGCTGCTGATGATGTAGAAATCCCCTGAAATCTCCAGTTAACTGGTGTCCCAAGTTATAAATTGTCTGAAGTATTAACATTGAGTACACAGCACGCGTTTTACTAGCTATAGATGTGGCTTATAGTCTGGTTGGGTGAGGAAGGGTGAAGTGCATAGTGATGCCATTGTTGCAATCATATGATTAGGTCACTGGTTTAGTTTTTATTATTGCAAACTATGAACATAGTAATAAAAAATGACTCATTAATGTGGATGTCTCTCTCAGGTCGACCTACACGGCGAGGAGCCTCAGTATCCAAGAAACAACAAAACACTCCCTCCTCTGCATATCAGCGCACTTTGAACTCTGGCTCTGATAGTGGTGAGGAAAATACACAGAAAGGGCACAGAAGAGCAATAGACTGGACCAACCTGAAGGGAATCATCAGTGATGATGCAGACAGCGCCTGACGGGGACAGTTCTTCATCCAGGTGTTCAGGTGTCACTTGGATATGGACATTACTTTTCCTCTGTTTAAGTGGGGCTTTGTTCTGTACACTTTGATATTACTTCTGTTTCAAATAAAAGTATTGTGTTCATATGGAATAAATATTTCATTTTACCCAAGGGGCAAAAAGTTGAGAAGGGCTTTGATTTTTCAACTGGGATGAAGGAAGGCAAAAGAGGAGGAACAAGTCCATAAGCTGAAACAGATTTGTGCATCAGAACTTTGTGTTTTCTTCTTTGCTCTCCCATTAATCATCTCACAACCCCACCCCAGATTTATCTGGTGACCCTTTGGAAGGGCCTGACCACTAGGTTGGGACCCACTGGACTAAACTTGTTAACTGTATATGAAGTAGTTAAACGAGCTCCGTCTCCAGCAGCTACAACAGTAACATGCTGCTTACACACCGATGCTTCAGCATTAATAATCTAATGATGTCCTATATAATAATATATCAGTCAGAGGGACCAACCCACTACTTTTACTCTAATACTTTAGCTACATTGTAGTGTATGTACTTTTACTTCAGTAGGGTTTTTCATGCAGGGTGTTTACTGGTTGAGTGTTTTTACATTCCTGTATTTGTACCTTTTTTTTTTTTTTAAGTAAAGGATCTGAATACTTCCTGCACCACTGAAGACCAATTAATCACTCACCAGTCACCATGATCACAACCTCTCAAAATTCCATTTTCCATCCATATGGAAATTTGCTTCAATGAGTAGAACCCTGCTGTATCGATACTTTTTATTTAAGTGAATGATCTGATTACTTCTTTCAGCACTGTATACATAGATACATGCATGCATACATACATACATACGTGTTACTACATGAAACTAACAATCGTATCTGGAATTTCACCCCATGCGCCACACTCCCGGAACCATTTAGCTCCCGGTTGGGCGGAATAGTTTGGAAGACGGACTGGTCCGACGGTGAATCTGTCCGCCCTCCCTCCTGCAGGTCAATGAGGTATTATTTGTTTAATACTTTAATACCCGCACTGTTGTTGTTTGTGTATGGCAGTATAGGCATACAAGATTTTTGCTAATGACGGGATGTGTCGGTACTGTTCCAGATAACGTAATTACATGGTAATAAACTGGCTGCATGTTGTCTGCCACAGACATATCTGCTCAGTGTAAAGGTTAATTCATTCTTTAAAATCTGAAGCTTAACACATTTAACCAGTAAATGTTACTGTACTGTACATGTGGGGCGAAATGGAAAAAAGTTATTCAAGGCTACGTTTTGATACATCAGCACGTTCTCTAAACCAGTAGGGTTAGACTTTCTTATACAAAAACAATAAAAGACACCAGTCAATCACCTGATTAGTACAACATCAGTGTCTGTAAACCTGACTGGCTTTTATGTAGAAGGAAAAGGGGGCTGACTGTAAAAGGAAAACAACCACGTTGAAAAGGTAAACTCAACCTACAGACTTAATCCAGGCACTCAGCTGAAATACAGGCTTATACAGGAGCTTATGATCAGTGATGGTCTTTTCTGCAGCCACTGTGCTGGAGCACAACATTTTTTAACACGTAAGTTATGTGTGTGTCAATGTTGAGATTATTAATATTTCTCAATAATTATTGCATACAACAAACACATACAGCCACAGCTCTTTTGTAACCCTTTCATTGTGAGTTAGTATTTTCTTTTTAATTAAATTTACCTAGACCCTGAACTACACATTTCACACAGAAATGGATGATGGCACACCAGATGAGGCCTTTGCTGAACTCCAGACAAAGCAACTCGGAGCTTGGGGTGTGGCTCAGATAGCTGCTGGCACTGGGCTTGCTGTATATGCTATGTGGGTGGGAATCCTCCAGCCAGGTTTCCGAAAAGTCCCCTTGAGGTTACAGGTATGATCTATATTGTCATAATATTTGGAATAATTATTGATGTAGCTGCTTCTGGAACTCGTACCTCTGAAAGGCTTGAGAAACATCAATGCCTTTTATGAGCAGCTGTGTATTATGTCTTTCAGGTCCCGTACATTCCTGCCAGCAAAGCTCAAGTACAGAATGTAATGACACTGCTGAGAGGTCGAAAGGGAGGCCTCGTGGATTTGGGATCTGGTGATGGTCGCATTGTAAGTATAAGCAAGATATTTGGGCTAACCTTTGAACCTTGAACTGGCAAAAACATATGATTGTGTTCATTTTTAACCCTCAAGGTTTTGGAAGCACATCAGCAGGGTTTCACTCCCGCTGTTGGATACGAGCTCAACCCCTGGCTTGTTCGATTGGCCCGCTTTCATGCATGGAGAGCAGGCCACCATGCCAAAGTGTCATACCTACGAGAAGATCTCTGGAAGGTTTGACATTTATGGCTTGTGTTATGGCATTAGTAAAGCTCCTGTTCAAATTGGACAGCTCAGTTATCAGTTAGGAGCCTTTGATCCATGCTGCCCCACCATGAAATGAAAACATTAATTATGAAACAATCACTGTATTTGGTCTTGCTTGACTTAAATATGTAATGTAACAAGGACATACATATAAATGTACTTATTTTTTATTTATTAAATAATGGTATCCGGCACTAAATCAGCCCATTGTTACCAATTTATTAGTCAATATCCAACTGATAATAGATACCAGTACTGATATCGGTGCATGTCTAAATTTTATATGTTTTTATATGCAATTATTATATCAATATTTAAATCTTGAATTGTTTATTGGCATATCGACATGCTGCCTTGTATCTCATTACAGGTCGACTTGTCAAAATGCAAGAATATCACAGTGTTTTTGGCACCTAGCGTGGTGAGTAAGAACAACAAAATAAATGGATCAGAGACCATTCTGATATAGCTCAGAGACAAATGATGCAACAATAAAGAAAAAAATTATGATGAGCTCTTTGAAAGTCGGATGAGATGAGGCACAGTGAGTCGCCTGCAGGCATTTCTTGTTCTGTCTTGAAATAGAAAGCCTTTATGCCAGGTGTTATGTAATGTGTTGGATGATTTAATGTCAGGGCTTAGAGCGTAAAAGCTTTTGCACTGCCCCTGGCCTTTGTAAGATATCTCAGTGGACAAGTGTAGCAATTTCACTTGGTTTGGGGCGAAACCTATTTCCTGCCTTGTTTTTAATCATGTTTTAGTATCACTCCTTTGGTGAACACAGTGTTTTAACAAATACTTTTTTGTCTGAATTCTTTAAATAGTTTTTACACTGTTACAGCCAGGTGGTTACAACTTACTGATTTAACAATTATTCTAAGATAAATCTGTCAGCACATGGTTGAGATGCAGGTTATTATGAGTCAATTCCAGTTTGAGTAAATATAAGAAATTTCAACCTCTGTTTGAGTATTGCAGTCATTTTTCTTAGTGCTCTTGTGTTTGTAGCTTTCATTATTGCAGGAGAAGCTGAAGACTGAGCTTCCAGATGACGCTCTAGTGGTAGCTGGTCGTTTTCCTTTCCCTGACTGGACACCCTGCAGGATTGAGGGACATGGTGTGGACAGAGCCTGGGCATATAGCATGCAGGCACAAAGACAGCACATTCAAGAAAAATAACAAATTCACAATCAGAGACAATTGCCTTGACAATAACTCTACCAAGGAGAAGGAATCCACTTGAAGCTACATTGATGATCCTCATCGTTTTAAATTATATATCATTAACTTACTTCTTATAAGATGTAAAATCCTTCACTTGGAATATGGAGGACATTTACTGACTGAACACATACTTAATGACAATGACAGGATGGTTTCTGACCAACTGTCTAAAGTCAGTGCATTGATCAGCAGACATGTAGAATATCTGCATAAAATATTCTACATTGTTTAGATGGATTTTTTAATTTCTTATCTGAGGGTTTCTCTCAGCATTGAAGGGAAACCACACTGGAGGTGAGGGATGTTAACTGCCTGGAGAAAGTGTTTAATACTGTATCATCTGCAGTTGATGCAACTAATTTTCTAATTTTCTTTTTTCAAGTATTTTAATTGTTCTCTTAAGTATACCCATTACCATTATTACTGTGTCAGTAAGAGGAAACTGTTCAAATGCCCAGTGGTTGATGGTCAAAGGCACTCGTGCTAGGAAGTCTGTGTGTTAGCAAGTTTGGAATGTGGCTATTGTGGCTATTCAGGCTCTTATGTCTGACTCAGTTGCTCTCATACATGCATTCATCACCTCACGTCTGGACTATTGTAATGCCATCTTGTATGGGGTCCCCAATAAAACACTGGACAGGCTCCAACATGTCCAAAACTCAGCTGCCAAGGTTCTCACTCGAACCAAACCCTGGCAGCACATCACCCCCACACTCAATCACCTATAAAGCTCTTCATACCCCTGCACCCCAGTACTTAACAGACCTCCTCCATGTTCACCACCCTTCACGGGACCTGCACTCTGCTGACTTGGGCCTCCTGTCCATTCCCCGCACCAGAAGGCAAACCTTTGGGAGCAGGGCCTTTAGTGTGGCAGCTCCTACACTGTGGAACTCGCTCCCTCAGGACATTCACCAAGCACCAACTCTGGACTCTTTTAAATCAATGTTGAAAAGGCCTGGAGGCTTTTGCCGGCTAAATGTGTGTTTTTGTCTGTTTATTGTTATTGTGAAGCGACCTTGGGTTTTGTGAGAGGCGCTATACAAAATAAAATTATTATTATTATTTATTATTATTAGATGTGGCTAATTGGAATTACTGTGAATAAAGGATACAGATGTAATTATATCCCTGTGTAAAGTGCATCCTTTCAAAAATGATTTCCAAAGTTTATCTGAGGATTCAGCAGTCTGAGTTAACTTAATGAAGTGGATATCTCCCAAAATTGAATTTTTTTAGTGTGAAATTTTCTGTTTCTTTTGTTTGTCTGTCCATCGCAGCTCAATATGGAAAAACTTTCAGTGGACATCTAGACATTTAAGGCCATTTTGCTTCAGCAAACAAAAACTTTAAGTGTACAGTGCATTTGGACACCTGACTATTGTTTCAAGATCGACTTTAAAAACATCTTCCTTTCCTTTTCTGTTTTGAATTCAAGTGAATACTGGTTCACTGAGAGCTTTTGGAGCTAAATTAAAAAGTATAATTAATCTATTTAATTAATTTCTCATTTGATAAATAAATTATAAATAAAAAGATGCACTCAGCTGAAATGAATAACCTCTTAAACCAAGAGTGACTGTAATATGCATTGAGCCATGTAACCAATTATAATTATTTTGAATATTTTAGCAAAGGTAATCATCTTGCTCTCACCTGCTTATTCTATGGTAGTGTTATATTATGTGATTACATCGCAAAACTGCCATTTCCACTTTCATATGCACTGCCTCATAATGCAAGGTTGTACATATGTTGACATTTTGATAGTGTATCTTTACTTTTTTTTTATCGTTTTATTGTTAAACTATAATGCCTTACTTTATGTCATGTATGTGCCCTCCCCAAATGTAATGACTTTATTTCTACCATATGTTTGCAATACAATTTACACAGCCCTTCTACAAATACTTTCAGATATATCTCATATGAATTCTCATTATATCAGGCCTACCTTATATACACAAATTGAATTGTAGATATAGTTTCTATTTTAGCACGAGGGCAATAATATGTGACCACGTTCATCATTTATATTATAGTATATGTATTATATCATTTTTATGTATAACTCATATGCATACTGATAGTTTCAGGAAGCTGGATTGCATGTTTTTATTCAAATAAAACTACTGTAATTTGAAAGGTATAACCGGAGATTGAGGCTTTTTTAAATGTGACTGACTTGACACAAGCTGCTTTGGGTTGGTTCATTCCTGCAGCAGAAGAGGAAGTTGCGAAGAAATCCTGTAACCAGCAAGCGAGCTATATTTCTGAGCCGCCCTAAGCACTGAAAAGGGGAATAACAGGCACAAGCGCGCATAGTATTGTATATTTAGTGTTAGTACAAATTTGTCTGCTGCATTACTTAGGTGTGCATAATTACCCGCTTTGAAATTGCAGACGGTCAAAGGCAGGTAGTGAGCGACAGCCCTGTAAGCATGTCTACGTTTGACAGCCAACCGAGCTAACGAAAATGATGCCTTCATCTTTCTAGAAAAGCTAGCGAGCTAGCCACCCGCTGCAACATTAGCATTTGGGGGTATAACTTAAACCAGCTTCAAAACACCTAGACCACACAGACAGGGAAAGCTAATTAACGCCGCACATTTCTTTCTTTCTATGCTTCCTGAGCCAGTGTTAGTTTAGTTTCCACAAAACAAAGAACTCCATATTTAACTTGGTTGTTGACGGAATTAAACGACGACAATGCAACTCGAGATAGCTGCCTGGTAAATCGGGGAAAACTGCGTCCAAGCTACTCGAGCAAGGTGGAAATTAAGTCAGTGTTTAAAGATTGTTGTGAGGAAAGCAAACGTCGCCTGTCTTTGCTGGTTATTTATTGGGGAAGTATCGACCTTAAAGTAAGCGAGCATACCATGATGAAGCCCCTCTGCGGTTACGTTAGCCAGCAACACCTAAGCTAACGTTAGCTACAGATTGGGCTCGCTCGGTCGCATATTGTTGTCTTATTGCTGTAAATTAGTACGAGACTGAACTAAAGAAATCATCTGAGCCAGTTAAACATGGTAAGTACAGTTTCATGCTTATTATTTTTGACAAGGTGTTCAACCTAGCTTTCTGTCTCATGCTAACAGCTAACCAACATGGTGCATAAGCTCTTGATTCGCACACTTGAACAGGAAGACCTAAAGTTGAGTTAATTATAATAATGCATTTGAATTATTCACTGTATAGCTAACATACAGCTCTATCGGCCAGGGAAGTCGTGTAACGGTTTGTGAGAGGACAGGTATTTCACGGGATGTGACAGCTCCTTTAAGCCATTTCACGATACAAGACGCCCATCTTGCAAAACTGAATATTTGCCCTGAGAAGTGTTCAGTCTCGGCAAGTTGTGGCTTATTTGAGGAATTCAGATCCGCCTGTTACAGGAGCTGCTCTTTAAAATCTCAATTTGCTATCTCGTGTTTAGCCAGGCAGGGCCCAACTTCCTCCACCTGTGCAAGTGTGGTATTACATCAGATTTTATATGTACAATTTGCTTTGGTTTGTATAAAAAATATCATGCAATCCTCAGCATTCTGAACCATATTAGCAAATCTGATTATAGTCTTGAACCATATTTCCATGAGACTATGCCAAAACATGTGTAATAATATCCAGCTATAACTATGAGCAGGTATGAGCATGGGAAAATACATTTCCAGCTCATTAAGCAAGATGGTACATATATGCCTGTAGGCACTTCTACAAGATGTCCTTAAATCAGCCCTGTTGAAGCACTTTGCACAAAGAAGACAAAACATTTTGTACCAAATAAATAGAAAACAAGATGGCATGATAAATGCCAGGGTTGCAATCAAGATGTTTGAATGGGATCCATTGTCTTCTTCATTGCAAAAATTTGTTTCCTGTTCACAAGCGGCTGTTTGAAGTGACTGATGATTGGTCTGCAGCTGAGCATCTTCTATTCATGTACACTGCATGACATTGCAAAAAAAATTTGTCAAATGGTTATTATATATAACCATCAGACAGATCGCACTGGTGATTTAAAGTGTGACTGATGTGATGTTTATAGGTACATAGGACAAATATATATATATGTGTGTGTGTGTGTGTGTGTGTGTGGTTTGAATCATGCATAATCTAAAATTGTCTAAAGTTGCATTTTGAATTTAACTCTGTCTTTTATTACCCACCAGTCATCAGAGGAGTCATCGCTACGTGCTCTGGAGAGTCTGATGACGGAGTTCTTTCACAGCTGTACAACCAATGAGAGAAAAAGAGAAATAGGTAGGTTTGACCATGTGAAAATCTGCTCGTCAGATCTCTGCTTTCCAGTAAGCCAGGTTTTAACGTAAACAAAGTAAAGTTTGACTCTAAAACCACTTTTAATAGCACATATATCAAATTTGACTGTTTTTTTTTATGAAAAATGAAATTAGATCCCCCCCCCCATTTGATCAATTGTCAAGATACACAAGGCCCTCTCATATATTTAAATATAATTTGTCAAATGGTGAAAGTTTTTGCCTGTTTGATATTCTCGACTAAGTTTGTTAACAGTTGACAGCTGGCTGCTTTAGAAAATCTGGATTTACAAATAAAATGTATTGCAGTTCTTGCTGTCACCGTTGAGTGTGTTTATGTCAACTGAAATGATTAGTTTAATATTAAAAGTTTTTTTGCACTTCTTTTTAATGCATTTCCTGTGTGGTGACGCATTACTTTCAGAATGTCTGCAAACACAGTATTACACTGTCATGTATGTCTGTCGGTGATCAAGCCCACTTCCTTTTTTCTGCAGAGGAGCTGCTGAATAATTTTGCACAGCAGAATGGAGCATGGCGCCACTGCTTATTCTTCCTCTCTAATACTCGGAATGAGTATGTAATGATGTACAGCCTCACAGTATTTGAAGTAAGTCTTGTAGGTGGAAGATTTTCAGTTCATAGAACTGTGTTTTTTGTTTTTTTACCTTTTTTATGCTTTCAAAATACAAAGAAAAGCATGGGTTTTGAGGTCTGAACACATGAAGTGGTAAAGATGCTGTTTTCCTGTTTCCTCGTTTCTTTTATTTTGCAAAACCCATTATGCAACTTACACATTGCACGGGTTAAAAAGCTGAACTTCCTGTGACATAGTTTCACCTTTTTTCATGCATATCTCAGACACATGTGCTTCAATTTAGGAGTTTCATTTGCAGTGTTGCATTTGCAGTATACAGTGTTGGTAAAAAGGTTTTCAATATATCAGAACATCCAGATCAGACAGATTATTGAGAACTGTTATTAAATATTGGTCTGCATAAATGCCTAGTCACACTTCTGACAGCTGATTGTTCCTCTTTATTTACAGAATCTGGTAAACAAGATGTGGATCGGTGTTGCTTCACAAGACAAGATGGAGATTCGCAACTGTTTGCCGAAACTCCTGCTTGCACAGCACAAATCTGTGCCCTATTTTATCCGTAATAAACTCTGTAAAGTCATCGTGGACATTGGTCGCCAAGACTGGCCGATGTTCTATCATGATTTCTTCACAAACACGCTTCAGGTATGTCCTGCAGATGTGGTCTCTGTTGTTGTGTTTCAGTCGGTAGTAGCTGGCTGATGATTGATGTGTTACAGTTCAAAACCACAGCTACTCTGTTCTTTGATAATGTTACATCTGTCCTGCACATCTGCATTTCAGGTTTACTTTGGTTTTGATTTTACTCTACTTTTAGAACAATGTATTTTTATTCAATTTAGATATGAATGTGTTTTAATTGATCTTACATCATTTATCTGCTACTTGGTGGATAGTCTTTCATCGCAAAATGTAAATTTAATTGATTAGGTTTCAAGAAAAAAAGTCTACATCGGAGGTCATAGTATACCATCACCCTCCATTTGCAAACTTCTCTTCCTTCACAGCCGGGGACAGGCGTGAGAGTAAAATTACAGCTGATTGGACATGCTGAGTATTCATGTTAAACTATGTTTGACCTATCATCATGCCCTGCAGTGGATACCAGGCTCACAGGTCATAAATCTGAATCCTCTGACAGGCGACACCATTCTCTAGCCCTGACCTAACATACTTTTAAGTTGCCTTTGAAAACTGACTGTCACCAAAGTAAAGAGCAGATACTTGGTGGCTTGACCTGGCCTTAAAGTTACACTGTATCTGCTTAGGCTGACTTATACTCACTGGTCCCGCTGCTTAATAGGCAGTTTCATCTGAATGCTAAGGCCTGCTCAGTAGTCCCGCCTTCCTGCTTGCTTCTCTAGTTCCACTACACGCTCCCCCTTTTAACAAATGAAACACATTTTATCAAATTGATTTGAAATAATTTTCCTTTGGGAATAAAAGCACATTTATTAGCAGGAAAGTAATGGATTAATTACACTGCAGGGAAATTGTTGGTAAGCCACAGATAATAGATTCTCCTGCATGTATTATAACTGTCTAGTTATTGATTTAATTAGTAGATGACTTCCTTCAACGGACACACTCATCATGTAAATTGGATTTTCTGTGTGTATCTTATTTTAGTGTATTAATTGTTTAAGATGATATCAGAGGTGGTCTTTATTGTAGACACGTTTTTCCCACCGTGGCTATAAAACACTATGAAAAAATGGTGACCCAACCCACATTAAGCTTCTATCAGTTCAGATCAGACCTGTAGGTGGTGAGCAAACTAAAGTAATCTGTATTGATTAAAGCAGTTGTCTGTCAATCTTTTTGTCAACTGCAGTTGATCCAGTCACCAGCTCTGGCTCCATTGGGGTTGGTGATGCTAAAAACCACATCAGAGGAACTTGCATGTCCTCGAGAAGACCTCTGTGTTGCCAGAAAAGATGAGCTGCGTAAACTTCTGCTGGAGCAGGTACCGACAGTGCTTGGACTGTTGACAGGTGAGAGCAACTTTTTATACTTTTTTCTGGGGCAGCAAAGCCCCTCTAGTTGTTGCTTGTAGGTTCACAGTAGTGCATTCTTTTCAGTATTGGAGCACAACAGCAGGATGTAGTCACAATGTACAAAACCAATTCAAGCACCTCTGTTTATTCTTGTTTTAGTTGTGGTGTACAACTGATGATTGATACTGATGTAAGTTAAATGTTGAATCCCACGTTGCAAAGCATGTTTAGGACAAGCAGATATTCGTTGTATAATTCAAATTAAGCCACATTCACAGAAATGCTGTTTGAATTGGTTATAAAGCCACCCATGGTACGACTAGGTATTGAGGACTTTCAGTATTTTAATGTTAAAGCGTTACGTTGCCAGTCAGAGCAATCTTTTTGGGTTTAATTTTCTTATCACCGTCTTGTGTTGCAGGTATCCTGGAGACCTATTGGGATAAGCACAATATTACTGCTTCCACCCCACCTCCCTCACCCACCTCAGGGGAAAGTAGTGAGTGAACATTTCTTGTTACGTAAAACTGCAAAATCATGTTAGTAATGTGGTTATAACAATAGAGCAGTTGTTGCTTGTTTTCATTATAGCAAAGCCAGTTTTTTATCAAGTGGTTTGTTGTCATGTGTTAACCAGGCTATTTTGTGCCTCTTCAATTCGTCAGTGGAATTGCTGGGCAGTTTGTTTCAGGGCAGTCAGTACTCAAAGCTACTTTGCCAGCCGATGGCAGCACTGGACAATGAGACTCAACAGGTGTGTTGTCTTGTTTTGGAGTGTTTGGCTCACCTGTTCAGCTGGATCCCTCTATCCACAAGCATTACACCCACACTGCTGGCATCCATTTTCCATTTTGCGCGTTTCGGTTGTGATCTTCGGACAAAGGCCAAGACAGGACCTTTCATCTCCTCCAACTCTTCCTCTTCTAATGGACAACTTAATCCAGGGACAATGCATACATCGAATGGAGGAGGGCGAAACGGACAGCAGAGCGAGGGCAGCAAGGTTGATCGCGCCCGGCTCGGTGTACTCGCCATGACCTGTGTCAATGAACTGGTGTCAAAGAATTGTGTGCCATTGGATTTTGAGGAGTACCTGCTGCGCATGTTCCAGCAGACCTTCTTTCTCCTGCAGAGGCTGACACGAGAGAATAACGCTCATACAGTCAAGAGTCGCCTTCAGGAGCTCGATGAGAGGTACGTCTCAGTCCCTGCACTGGTATTAGTTTGACCATTAATAGACAGCATAGCATAATGTTGTCATTTCAGCATATAGTCTGCTGCTGGTCATATTTATTGTTGCACAAGACTAATATGCAGTCAGAGATTGCTCTGAGCTATTTCTTAGCAGTTCTTCTCTTAAAACAGTCTTTGTTTTCATCACTACTGCTCTGTACACTGGCTCTATACAGCCGTGTACCTCAGCTCTGTCACATGTGTCATTCTGACCTATTCTTTCTGTCTATGTATAATACTGCGCTGTTATAACACATTTTTATGTATTTCAGTATTTTCATCTGTTTTTCAGTTGACTAGAGTGGCTGAGAATAACCCCATGCCTCTGTGGTCCGGTTAGATGTTTTGCTTTGTTTTGTTTTTAACATGAACTCAATTTCATTTAGAGTTCCTCTCTAATTAATATAACTGTTTATTGTTTCATTTTCGAGTTTGAATGTGTTTTTGTTTTTTTTGCAAACTCAGTTTCTAACCACAAACTGATTGATGACTTATAAAGACTGGATGTGGCTTGTTTGGCCCCCCCAGACATCTGTTTTTGAGCGTCTTTTATTCCCCCTTTTCATTTTACATCCCAGTCATACATCATACAATCTTGATATTGCCATGAGTGGTCTTGTAGTTTGTGCAGCTGTCACTGACAGTTGTCAAGATGAACATTATGGTTGTGTAATGTGACGTCCTCTGACAGTGTGGGTATTCGGTCTGGTTTAAGAAATAGTGTTCTTATTGACCTGCATAAACAATATGAAGTAACTCCTGCCTACAAGCCTTGCATGTTTTTTCTTGTTAACATTTTATCTTTTATCTTGCAGTTACTTGGAAAAGTTCACAGATTTTCTGCGCCTGTTTGTCAGTGTTCACTTGAGGCGGATTGAGTCCAGTCCTCAGTTTCCAATTGTAGAGTTTCTTGGCCTGCTTTTCAAGTACACCTTCAACCAGGTAATGAGTCAGAAAGCCATTTATTCATGCAGCACAGCACTGTGTGTTTACTTCTCAGCTCCTATAACATGTGACAGATTACATAACTTGCTTCTCATTTGTTTTTCAGCCGACCCATGAGGGCTACTTTGCCTGTTTGGATATATGGAGTGTGTTTTTGGATTTTCTAACAACCAAAATCAAAAGCAGGCTGGCTGACAGAGATAGTGTTCTAAATAGGTAAGTTACCCAAAAATACTATTAATCCTGTTGAACTTAAAAATGATGAATGATCTTAAATTCATGATACCATATGAAAAATAGACAATCAAATGTCTGGTGATTATGTGCAGATCATGCGTTTGGTCGTGTATGTGTTTGTGTGCATGCCTGCAAGTGTTTATCTGTGTGTGTATGTGAAGCTAAACTCACATACTACTGGACCCATCTGCCTATTTTTTGCACTCAGTTTCAATACCCTGTATATCTTTCATAAAACTGAGACTGTACTATACAAGAACACTTTGCATACATCTATATAGGGAAACCTATATTTATGGAGATCTGCTCTTCTAGTTTGTCTTGGCTGTTGTTTCAGATGTGCTTTAAATAAATGACTGTTTTGTTTGACAGGTACAAAGATGCCTTAGTTCTTCTCTTAAGGGAAGTTCTGAATCGCATACAGTTCAGATACAATCAGGCTCAGTTGGAAGAGCTGGATGATGAGACTTTGGATGATGATGTAAGAACAATTTTCAGTTTGTACCTTTTACACTTACTATGTTCTGTGTTTTTATTATATTATTAGCATATAAACCCTTTAATGACATGCCCACCTTACAAAACCATATCCAGTATATTTCACTTCAAATCCTAATGTTCTCCTTCATTTGGTAACTATAGCAACAGACCGAGTGGCAAAGGTACCTGCGTCAGAGTCTCGAGGTGGTTGCCAAGGTGATGGAGCTGCTTCCATCCCATGCATTCACCACTTTGGTAAGATATCTAAATGTGTTGTGGTAGCTGTAATAGAGCTTACAACCTTAAACATGGATTGGATGCCTGGCATGTGTTAAAATTGTGCATGAAATATACTTTTCTGATGTCAAAATCATTGTGTAATCACAGGTACCCACAGCTATGACACTTTACTAGCAACTTCAGAGATTCACTAATCTTAAGTTAATGTATACATCAACATTAGAAGATGAGGTTCTAGGTTTTCATTGCAGTGGTAAAAGTTTTAACATTGATTTCTTCCATCTTGCATGTTACTGTTGAGGCAGAATGAGCTTGATGTACCCATGTGTTAATTAGCTTTTCAAATCTAACAAGCTATATGAATATTTCACACACGCATCAAATGTAGAATCATGAATATGACTTTCTGTTTTGGTCATTTGCACACTTTTTTTTTAAACTTCCCGTTTGTTCTTGTGTTATGGGTGTGAGTTTCACTTTTCATGTTAGATTTGAACAGGACACATATCAGGACATGAGTTGTGTTTAGTCATAAAACTCAACACTGCATTCTGTACAATCTGATTAATTGATTACTGTTAAGAATCAGTTCCTCCAAATAGCTTCTCAGTAAGTTTGTGTTTGAAGGAACTGAGGTTATCTTTTCTTTTTTCTCTTTCAATTTTGCATTGTTCGTTTTGTACATGTCTGCTGTTTTCAAATGAACAGTTTTTTTGTTTTTTGGGACATTTTTTGCATTATAATTATATGTAAATTAATATTTTTTACAGATAATACACAGTTATACATAGTACAGTAGAGTTATACAGTGTCTCCTATCCCTCTTTTCTCTCAAGTTTCCAGTCCTTCAAGAAAACTTGGACGTGTACTTGGGTTTGCAGCAGTTTATCGTTACCTCTGGCACAAGTAAGTAACTATTTTTCATTTCATCACACTGAGTTATTGTTATTCCACAGATTAAAATGTTACGCTTACCTGTCATGATGTCCTTCTTACAGGTCGTAGGCTGAACATCACCGCAGAGAACGATTGCCGTCGACTTCACTGTTCTCTCAGGGACCTCAGCTCCCTACTTCAAGCAGTCGGACGCTTGGCCGAGCATTTCATCGGAGACGTTTTCGCCGCACGTTTCAACGATGCCCTTGCAGTGGTGGAGAGGTCAGTGCTCTGTCACCAAAACATTCTAAAGTGATTTTTGTGGCAACACAATGAGGCTCCATTTGTATATAAACTGAAATAACTGTATTGTTGCACATTCTTAAGTCAATATTACTGAATTTCAGCCCTTGAAGTGACATTTGTTTCTATTTTTAGTGTTCTGTTTAAATGGTTGAATATATTTAGCGTACTAAGTGGTGTGAAAGGTAAATCTTGATCTTGGCTGGTAATTTCTACTCATTTTACAGAGCAAATAATTTTAAAAGAACATTTGTTTCTCTTTCAAGGTTGGTTGAAGTGACTTGCTACGGATCTCAGACGAGCCTTTACGACCTGGAGACTGCCGTGCCTTCTGTGCTCAAGCCAGACCTCATCGATGTGTGAGTGTCACATGTTTAAAAGAAAACTCAGGCCTAATGTGGGTGTCACACTGGGTGTCACACAGTTACAGATAACAAGACTAAACCACTCACTGACAAGAGAATAGGGAACTTATGTGGACAGATACAGTGTTTGTGTGAATTTAGACATTTTGCCGTATTTTCCAGCATTAAAAAAATGTTTCTTGCTGTTGGCTCAGTGTTTGGGGAAGTTCATGTGGAGTCCCCCATTTGTTGCCATTGGTGTAGTTTCATGTTTTACAGAATGAAGTTGCATATAAAGACTTTGTAGAAATGTAGACCCATCTTCATTACACATCACAAGATACCCAAAGGTGTATTTAGAAAAAAGCAGGTATGTTTTATTCAGGCTGTGACAATATGTTGAAGTTGTTTGTTTTGTTTGTTACAGACATGCACAGGCCCTCGCCGCTTTACAAGCCTACTCTCATTGGCTCGCACAGTTCTACAGTGAGGTCCACAGTCAAAACCAGAGCCAGTTCATCAACCTCATCAAATCTGCAATAGATGCCAGTAGCCCGCTCATCACGGCTAAGGTAGCTTCCCTCATACTTTATTATGTATTATTGTCCTTTCTGGTGTTATAAATGTGTTTTTATAATGAGTCTGAGAGGAATTCATTTCATGTATGTTATTACATATAACCCTCATAATTCAAAAAGCCTGAAATATGATCAATGCAGGATCTCTTATTTTAGGTCAATTAAAATTATTCATGGGACAAATGTAAGTTACTTCAGTTCATGGATACTTGGTTTCAACACTTCAAATCTTTCACAGAGTTTTTTGCTTATGCATCTGGTGCTTTTTAGTTACTGTTCCTCTTGTCTGGGTGTTTGAGTCCAGCCAAGTAGTTTTAATGCATGTTGTTTTCCTCATCTGTCTCTTCCCTCATTTCCTGTCGACTGTGTTCTATTAGGTAGAAAATGTCCCAAAAATACTTAGATAAATAGATGATTTAAGACACCAGAGAGACTGATTTGCACCTAATTTGAGCTTGTCTCCAACTACTGCATGATTTTAAAATGAAAATAAGTGTGAAGGGAGGACGATGGTTAGGGTTGAGTGTGTGTGTGTGTGTGTGTGTGTGTGTGTGTGTGTGTGTGTGTGTGTGTGTGAAGGGAAATGGTTGAGTCGTTGAGAAGAGATTTGGGGTGGTGGGAGGGGTTACATGGTAACACCTTCACCAATCTAACACCCATTACTTCATTTTTGTTTATCAGCGCCATATTCTTCAAATAATAAAACTGTAATTTGTAAAATACTCAACATGTTATCAGTGCTTGGTCGGATGAAGGACAGTACAGTTAAACTGAGGTGTCTGCTTCATGACCATCGTGCAGCAGCAGCAGAGTCGCAGCACAGAGCAGCTGATTAAAACTGTCCTCCCTCCTGCTTTCTGCTGTAAACACATGTAACACTAGCTGTTAGCGAGTAGCTGCTCTCATGTCCCAGATTCTTAGGCCCAGCAGGCGGTCAACTCAGCCCAGTGGCCCACTATACACTAGTGGAAACCTATTTTTACTGGAGGGGAGTCACTCATTAATTACCTTATTTAAGACAATTCAGCATTATCTGACCAACATGGGTTCATGTATCCTGAGTGAGCAAGCCTTGGTGAGGAAAAGCAGACTTTTTTTTTTCTGTTTCTAGCACTTAAATTCTCTCTTTTATCTCCAGGTACCTGAAAAGTTGCTGCTGTCAGCATGTCATCTGATGGTTTCTATAACCTCTACTGTGCGACCTGTGTTCTTGGTCACTTTGCCAGCTGTGCAGAACATCTTCAACCTCATTACAGAGAATCAGACCCGCAGACTACCCCAAGAGGTAAACGTTTGTTGTTTGACAATTATTTACTAGAGAATTGATCATTTGGATCTTTTTTAATATGTAGTCATAAAATAATCTTTGAATAAAAGTCCACACAAAGTTTTTGAAATACTCTAGAAGTTTGAAGTCCTTAAAATGTCCTAAATACTTGAATTTATTACCGTCTGTGTCTTTGTGTGTGCGCGTGTCTGCTCATACAGGCTCACATGTTGGTGTGTAGGGCTTTATCCAACATGCTGCTGCTCCCGTGGCCGAATTTACCAGAGAGTGAACAGCAGTGGCAAACACGCTCCAGCAACCACGCCAGCCTACTGACAGCACTCACTCGGGAATATCGTATTCTAAGAGGGACGGTGAACGTATCTCCACGGCGACATGATGTGAATGACGGTTAGTATTTCATTTTTTAGTTTGTTTTTGATCATTTTGGTATGTTTTTTTGTTTTGTTTTAATTATACTAATGTTGATGTTCCCTACCTTTTGTTTGACTAGTGAAAACAGTGATCCAGCAAACCCTGCCTGTGCTCAGAGACCTAGTGGACAGCATTTCTGGGGAATCCACCAAATCACGTCAGATCTGCTACCAGAGTCTCCAGGAGTCTGTCCAAGTGTCCCTCAGCCTTTTCCCAGTGTTTATTCAACAGCCAGGTAAGTGTGTCTCATCTGCAGGTTTGCTGGTTTAAATTAAAATGGGATCACAGGATCAAGAGTCAGTTCATTTACTAATTAGACTGAAGTCCACAGTTCCCCTGCAAAAACACAGAAAGCATGAATTGGCCTTTACTGTCTAATGGTCAAGTATACATTAAAATGAGCGCTATGTGTTAATTGTTATTTCTCCTTCCAGATGTGACAGATGAGATGCTGGCCTTCTTCTTGACACTGTTTCAGGCGTTGCGAGTGCAGATGGGCGTCGCCTTCACAGGACAAATCATCCACACTTTCCTCAGCATGTTCACCAGGTTAAAACAACATATATATTTAATAGTAGTTATTATTTGTAGTAGTATTAAATCCTATCTAGGTGAATCTACTAAAGGTTTTAAAATGGAATGTCACTCGTGTGTGTTTCAGGGAACAGCTGGCAGCCAGTATTTTGCAGGAGGGCAGTGCAGGCTGTAGAGTGGTTCAGAAGTTCCTGAAAATCCTGCAGGTGGTGGTGCAAGAACCAGGTCAAGCTTTCAAGCCCTTCCTACCCAGCATCCTCTCTCTGTGCATGGAGCAGGTTTACCCAGTTGTGGCAGAGGTCAGTAGGTCACTTGTCTTGAGTTGACATAATGATCCAATTTTATAACTGTATATATCTTTGTCTGTTGGATAACTGATGGTCTCTTGCCTTTTTTGTCTTTGATAGCGACCTTCACCAGATGTGAAGGCAGAGATGTTTGAGTTGCTTTACCAAATACTTCACCAAAACTGGAGGTACTTCTTTAAAACTTCAGTCTTAACAAGTGTCCAAAGAGGAGCAACTGAAGATACCATGGAGAACGAGGCCCAGTTCACAGCTGCCATGCAGGTGTGTGTGTGTGTGTGAGAGAGACTTTGCTTAGTTTGAGTTTCTGTTCGTCAAGAAAATAAGAGTTTACTTATAGTTAGTGTAAATAATAATAAATACAGCTTTATATGTGGAACACAAAGAACTAAAAAATGTTGATCTGATCTCCAAGTCAACAGTCATATCAAATTGTAAAATGAGTCAGTGTTAAATCTAGCTCTTCTTATTTTACTAACTTACTGTTTTAATGTCTTTTCCAGGCTTTTGGACAGTCCTTCCTGCAGCCAGACATCCACATATTCAAGCAGAATCTTTGCTATTTGGAGTCACTCAACAGCAAGCACAAGTTATATCACAGAGTAAGTTGAGCTTTTATTGATGAGCAGAGTTGTTAACACAATGTAAACTGAGGCTGATGGGAATCTTTTTACCCTGACCCGATGAAAGACATTAGATTCAAAGTGAGGGAATTGCCAAAGTTACAATTCATCCTGAGAGGGACATGAATGTGTGTACCAGCTTCGACGGAAAATTCCGCGGTTTCACTTAAAAAAACAAAAACGAAACCATCAACCTCCATAGTGGTGCTAGAAGAAAGGTCAGAGTTATACCAAAGTCATTAGAGTACATCATTTGCAAGCCATGAATATGTGGACAGATAGTGTGCCTGTTTATCAAGTAGATGTTTAGATAATTCACAAGATAAGTGGCAAGTCGTGGCAATAGATAAGAAGTCAGGGAATCACCAGAGTCTCTATGATTCATTCTCTAAAGATCACAAACATCTGTACAAAGTCTAAATCTATCTAAAACCATCTAAAAGCTGACAGGCTTGTTATCATTAGAACATGTCTATTTCATTTCTTTCATTTTGGCTGTTGCATCCCTTTTTGACAAATAGACTCTAGTTAGTAACAAGGAGAGAGAGAATGTACATGACTCTTACTAGTGTGACCCTTCACCTCAATTAAACCAACAGTAAATTTGGCTTCTGAAATCTCAGACATCACTGTCAAACTAAACCAAATTCGTAAATGTCCTTGATAAAAGGATTCACCTGTAAATTAGACAGCATGTGTCCCATGATCCACACACTGTAACTGGGTGAGAGCTACACCCAGTGCTTACAACTCATTTATGGACTTCTTTGTCATTTCTTTTGTATTTCTTGTTTTGTTTTGTTTTTTAGAAGCTGTTCCGGACCTCAATGCTCTTCCACTTCATCAACGTGCTGCTGCAGGTCCTTCTCCACAAAAGTCACGACCTACTTCAAGAGGAGATCACCCTCGCTATTTACAACATGGCCTCTGTTGACTTCGATGCCTTCTACTCGGCTTTCATGCCAGAGTTCCTCAACGGCTGCCAGGGTGTGGACACCAACCAACGAACTGTACTCGCTCGTAACTTCAAGCTTGAACAGGTAAGAATGAAATTGAACACAATGTAAATGTAAGAATTTGAAAAAGACAAATATATTTTTTTCAAATTGTTAATGTAGTCACAGCTTCAAACTGACACGGCCATGTGGGGTTTGTGAGCTATTCTAAAGTCAATGTACTGTGACATCTGTTGGCATATATGTTCTATATTTTGATGAGATGATTACTGCTCCTCCTGTCTCCGCTCTAATGTTACTCTAACTTTTCTCTCTTTAGGACCTGCCTTCATTCACTCAAAGTGTGCAGCGGCTGGTGAACGACCTTCGCTACTACAGACTGTGTAACAGTAGCCTGCCCACTGGCACCATCAAGCTATAGCACAATGACTGAACCACTCTACACATCAACTATGATCTTCAAGGACTGCCTGTGCTGACCACTTTGCCCAACACTCCTTGTCCAAATTCAGCTTTGGTCCACGTATTCAAAGAAATAGGAAGGATCACAACAAACGGTTGAGTGATTGGAAGTTGAGGATGCTGCTGATATTTCTCTTTGATTTCTACTGTAGAAGGTTGGCGCATAATTTTTTTTTTTTTTTTTTTTGAAAGCAGCGCCCTCCTTATGTGTTGCCAATGATAATTTGGCAAGAAATGTAAACCTGGTCTGCAGTTGGCTTTCGCCCAGACCTGGAGCAGTCTGAGCCAGGCCTTCTTTCCCATGCCTCCGCAACAAAGCCAGGCTGGGACTGAGCACTTTCAACTCATTTTGAGTTTTTAAAATGTCTGCTTTTATTCATTTTGCCTTCAAGTTTTTTTCATCTCCAAAGGAGACAGACTCTCAACTTAAGATCTTTCATATCATTCCATTCTGTAAAAGAGAAAACCTGCTTGATTAATAAAGTGCTTTTTTAGTAAAACTCAGGTTTTTGTTAATTCTACTCACTACATCTTACAGAAGTGCAAGAGGTTTTATTGCTGGATTTAATTTCATTAGAACTCAAAATCTCATCCTGATGTTAAAAGCATAGTGATGTATTTAAGGATATAATTGTAAGATGTAACGTTTCCATTTAGTGTTGATTGAACTCTTACAGAATTTGTGTACATTGAAAATGAATCTAAAAGGGAATTCATTTACTAAACTTTCCACAGATTTATGTGCTTTTTTTAAAGGAAATTCTACCAATTTTACACTTCAAAATCAAGTTATTCATCACAGGGAATAAGGCTCACTCACTTCTTCAGCTGTACAATGTCTTCTGTGTCTGTGAGCCCGAGACTCTGATTTACAAACTGTCACCTTTTAGAGTTTAATAGTCATTAAACAATTAATGAGCAAATGTTGAGTTACATGATGGGAAGTGAAGGATCCTGCAGTTCTGAATCAAAAAAATATAAAAAAGTGACAAACTCTGGGTGTGTTGACATCTGCATTATTAGACTTTTTCCACCTTTCTTTTTTTCCTTCTCTTTCTAATATTCTTGTCTTTATTTGTCATTTTGGTGTGGTTAACATTTGCCTTAAGTGCTGTAATAATGAAATCATATTCTCAAAGCTCTATTTGTAGAAACTGAGTTCAAGGGTCCTTGTTTGACTCTTAAACTCACAGTCACCATGCAGTCCACTTTTATAGGCTGCTGTGTATATAAAAAGTGAGGACAGAAGTGAGCTCCAAGACCTTTTTAAGAAATCCAACAAACGAATAAGAAAGACTTGCCAAGGAAATCTATGTGAATGTTTGAGTAAATAGTCTTATTTGCAGGAATGATGAGAAACAGTAGACACACCTCTGGCATCAATGGAGTTAAACATGTTTCAGACGGTCAGTCGGGGGGACTGAGAGGGGAATGACTCGTGAGTTTTGATTGAGAAGGGTTGACTTCAGGCTGTGGTGGCTGTGTTGGCTGACAGAGCACACGTCAAAACAAACCACGGTCATGTTGCAGCGGTGCGTTTTTAAGAGATTGTTTCAGTTTCCTTCAGGGAATCAAGAAACCACCAAAAGTTTGTTGCTCGGGTTTCCCATCCGGCTGCTGAATGGAAACAGAGCTGCAGCACACAGGAACAAATCAAGTAAGTGACTTAGAGTGAATAAATGTCAGCGATTTGAATTCTGTACATTTCATTTAGTCTTTCAATCACTTTCAAATGTGTTCTAAATTAAGACAACTCAAGTGAAAGAATGAACTATATGGACCTCTCTCTTCCAGTTTAATTTATAAATTGCTAACTTTGCCTAGGATTTATTTTTTTTGTATTTCATAAGTGGTATTGACGAATTACACTATACTCACTTAGATTTAATCTGTTAAACATGATAGGCACAAAGTCTGAGTGACTTTACCTCCGAGGCGCACCGTTTATTTGTTCCAAATTTAACAGGACCATTTCCAAAACAAATTTGCTTGCTAGACTTAGGGGGTCATGAACTGTAACTAGGTTAGAGGCCCAAAAAATAGTGACGATGATGATGATGTGTGTGGGTATCAGCGATGCCGGATAAAAGGTGACTCGCGGCGTGCGCAATCTGCAAAAATCTGTGCGTAATGGCCAAGTTCCAGTTACCGTCCAGTATGACACCAGAACCTTTTATTCTCCAAACTGAACTTCCAATTCAGCCCGTTAACCATTCGCTGTATTTCACTTGCACATAAAGTCTTAAAGTAAAATACCAGCAGAGTGATGCGCTCTCGTGTTGGGTCACGTGTGAATTTAATTGATCGCATGCAGTCATTCATTAGCTCGTGCCTGGAGTGTTCACAGCTGCCAGCTGTTTTCACAGTTATCCAAACTACAACTAGCACACGAAATACATTGTCCTCACAGAGAGTTGGTGTTTGACACCGAAACCCACACAAGAGAAGCTCCGTGTATGTGTGTGTGTGTGTTCCCCTGCAGTATTGGGGGTGTATTTGGGTCAATATTTGTCCTCTTTCCCTGTAGGTTAATAATATGGCAGCGTGCGAGGATGGTGGTTAACATCAGCATCTTTTCTGTTTCCCCCACCAGGTGTTCCAGATGTTAAGGAGCAGACTCTTATAGCCGTAAAGCCAGATGGAGTTCAACGTCGTCTTGTCGGACAAATCATTCGGCGTTTTGAGCAGCGGGGCTTCAAGCTGGTTGGCCTGAAAATGTTGCAGGTACAGAAGTCAGAAATCATATGTTTGGCAACTTTTGTAATGTGAAAGTTGTCTATTTAATTCTAACTGTGGCTGTTTCTACTGTGTAGGTGTCTGAGGATCTGCTGTCTCAGCACTACTGTGAACTGAGGAAGAAGCCCTTCTATCCCAGCCTGCTCCATTACATGACCTCAGGTCCTGTGGTTGTCATGGTGAGGCCTCTTCTGCATTATTATTCACATATTGACATCAACCATATCTGCTGTCTCCTACACATAGCCTATCAAAAGCTGATTTTGCTAAATATGAAAGAATTGCAGTTATTATTCTATGTTCTTGCAATAATCAACTCTATCATTATTGTATGTGAAAATATAACAAATGAATGTGCATATAATGATTTATTATACGTTCTATGTGTTTTTCTTCACCTTTCTTCTTGGTATTAAGCGGCAGGTTGACATTTGTGTTTGAGAAAATGACTGCTACTGTTTTAATATAGTTTTTGGGAGGTAAAGCTGCCATAAATCTCTATAAGTCTTGAATAGCTTGTTTGTATATTTTTGTTGTTTTATTCATGTTTAGGTGTGGGAAGGACACAATGTGGTCCAGACATCACGTGTGATGGTGGGAAATACTAACCCAGCTGAGGCTCAGGCAGGCACAGTCAGAGGAGATTTCAGCTTTCATGTCAGCAGGTAACCTAACGTCATTCCATCTAATTGCGTGTAAGCTTTTGGATTGAACAATAACCTTTTAATGTGCATCATTCTCGGAGGTAAAATAATGCTGTGTGTTGGTCGTTTAAAGGAATGTGGTCCATGCCAGCGATTCACTGGAGGGTGCTCAGAGGGAAATCCGGCTGTGGTTTCAGGGAAAAGAGCTCCTGAACTGGGATTGCTGTGACCAGAGCATCACCTGTGAGGTGTGAAGACGCTGAGAGTCCAACGCAGTGAGAATCAGTAATACTACCTCTTCTCCTGCTGCTGCTCAAAAGGTCTGTCTCCTGGCAGTTTGACCACAGTGACTGAAAAAGATGAGTTTGATGATGATTTACCTCAGTCAGTATACGTACAATGACTTTTTTTTGGTGAAACAAATGTCACTGAGGTTTTATTATGACGTTATATTAGCAAATATAAGTTTAGCTGTGACATCTTTCATTGAACAGGTCTTTGGTCTCAGGATGAAATGTATATAGTCATCATTTGTCCTTCAGTCCCCTGAAGTGGATACAATACGTGTGAAACGTGGACCTGCACTGTGGAAATATGCATGACAGATGTAGGAAATGTCCTTGGATCAGTGGCTGATTGCCAACTGAAATATTTCAATAGCTTGTGACTCAAAGCAGATGTAACATTAGAATGTATTCCACAATCACTTAATATGCCAAAGTCCTTTTGACACATAGCTAAAATCTGGTGTGCTTGTTTATATTAGACATTCTGGCTTCTATCCTAAAATAATAATGCTCAGTAGTCTAAATAGCCAGAGGTATAGATAGTCTAAACAGATCTTATATTTAATCAAAACCAAATTCAAGTAGTACCAACAAATCTTTATTGCCCGTACTGTAAAAACTATAAGACCTATTTTAATTACTCTGCTGTATGATGACTACACAGCTTCTACTATACATATAAACTTTATATATAACCTGAACTCAGCTGACCAACTGTGATCCAGCAGGCTCATGCATAAAGTATCTCATCATCATCTCACATTCATAGAGATTTAAAAAATATTTTAATATACAATTTTCAAGTTTGCAATCCTGTTTTTATGCAGTAGTGTTGTTTTTGTGAATAATGAAAAGCAATTTAATAAAGAAACTAAGTTAATCGCTCACTTGAACTACATTCTCAATGTAGTTTACTCTCAGAGTAAATTTGCATAAATGAAATTGCTAAGTAATCCTCCTACCTCTGTTTGAAAACAACTGTGGAGCAGAAATATAAAATATGAGGTTGAATGGTTTCGAGTCAGGTGCAAAACTTTATCTTATACATGAATTGTTGAGTCAAAATCAAATCATCAGTATTTACACTACATATGACCTATTTGTATCATTTGATGGTGCTTCCTGTGTAAAAATGTATTGATGCATCATGTTTTTGTGCACTGCACAGGTTTTCATGATGATGATGACTTACCTCCACCTGCTACTGTTAGGCGCAGGGGAGTGATTCAGATTGTACGTACGTAAACATCTTCAGAGCCACTTGTAATGAATGAATGTAAATGACTTTAAATCAAACATCCATTTGCTTCTTTATACAGAGGAATCTGGAATCTGAAATTAATTGTTGCAGCAAGTTTAAAAGCCATGAAACAGAAATAACATAATTCTTATTTCCATATATATTGAAAGCAATGTATTCCTTCAGACAATTGATGTGTTTCCTTTTTTTACCATTATGTCATAATATGCACTACAACTAAAATCACAATGAAAAATCAGAAAACATGTTAGTCACGAGAGATCAAAGAAAGAGTCAGGGCTGAAAATGTACATTTATGATGTCAATTTAATGTATTCTGTGTATTTAGTCTGTAACAGCATCTGACTGTAACAAGCAATGTTATTTTAATACAGGTTGATGCACAAGCAATAAAAACTGTGAATCAGGAGCTGACTGTTGGGTGGAATCACAAACATGTTTACCAGGATGCACATTTGATGGTTTTATTGCTCTTAAAAGAAGACCAAGTCCACTGTCATAGCACTTGCTTATGTGTGGTTATCGTCATGTTTCATACGTTGCTTAAACAGCGGGTAATAGAAATATTTATGCATTGTTAAATATATGACGAAAACCAAACAAAAGTAAACCTTGGTCAACTCTGATGCCCATCTGTCTAAAAATTTAAAACACATCTTGCTTTGGCTAATGAATCTGTAGCACAAGAGATATAACAGCTTTTATGATTAAAATATTAAAATCCATCTGCAACATCCCTCTGCGTACCCAGCTGTGTAAGCAATACTACATTTAGATCTACTGATCTTTGGTGCCACTTCTGCATTAGAGCATGTTAAATTGCTCCATCACACCATTGCACTCTCTGAGTTCAGGTCGATCTTCAGCTTTTGCTTCTCCATCACCGTCTCCAGTTCTGTGGCTTTGCGCACATCCTGAGGAAATATAAAGTATGATTTAACAGAGAAATATCAAAGAAATGTCCCTTTTTGGTAGATTTAAAAAAGATGTTTCTTGACTGGTTTAGTCCATTATTTTGAATCTGTCATTTGATGATGACGTATGCACTGAACTAACAGTCATTTTTGGTCATATTTTAAACTGATATTTTTGAGGTGAAGGTCAAATCAAAACTCATTCCTTGATATCAGACTCTCTTACAATTAACAACTGCAAAATCTACTCACAATGACCACTGAGAAATTGTACAATAAATAATCTGCAGTCAATGTAGGTCACTAACAATGTGATACGTAAACCGGTGCATAAGCCAAGGCTGTGCAAACAAGTGCTTTGGAAATATGGACCCAAACATAACCAAATACACACACACATACACACTCACACACACACACACACACACGCACACACACACACACACTCACCCCTAAATTATCTTCTTTCCCCACAGCCCCCTCTGCCCAGCACATAAACAGACAGGCGCAAACCACACACACACACACACACAGGCACAGTAGCCTACATCCAGGATGACAGACAAACAAACCTCGAGCAGGGCCTTCTGCATCATTATTTGACTGTAAACTCGTACACCTTCCTCTGGCGATACTGCGCGGAGCTCCTCCTTATTCAGGGAAAAAAGCTGCGCTCCATTTAAAATGCCCAGACTCTGGACTGTCCTAACAGAGGAGAAAAGAGCAAAAAAATCTATGTTGGTGTCTGCACGCTTTTATTGACAAAAGTTAAATTACAGTGTAACCGAGAGTATCTTTGTCAAGTAAAAATAATTGAAACTGGGAGAAATCTAAGCTTCTCCTCTTTAGAAGATTCACTTCTTAATTCTTAATTTCTTTTGCCTTTATTTAGTTAGTTTCCCCCAAATGTCCTCCCAGATCCCTGTTTATGTTCAACTCAACTCAACAATTGAGTACATAAACACTAGCAGGGAGGAAATTATGACATTTGAGGGCGCTATTGGGCACTGAAACAAAATCAGGTAGTGTGAAAGCTGCACATGTAGCAGCATGTACCACAAACTGCAATAAAGTGTGAAGTGTTTTTTTTTTATTGTCCTTTAGGTGAACAGCACATCATTGTCCAATAAACACCTGAACACAACACAATGAAGGCAAGACAGACTTCTCCACTTGACTTCTCCAATATACTGCTTGGTAGAGGCTATAATTTTTCTTTTGTTAAATTAAAACTACTTCAGCATTAGACAAATGGACATCGCTATAAATGAACAACTAGGTTCTACAAGCAGGTCTTGTTCTGAATGAGGTTCTTGGAAACAGTCTTAGCTGTAACTGTGTGTACTCACTCCTGACTGAAGCCCTTGGCAGTGAGCCAGGTCTCCACCTCAGCAGGTGGCGAGTGGTAATTCAGTGGATCAGAAGTGTCAGCTGCACGCGGGACCACCAGAGGACGGGCCGAGCCTCTTTTCCCAGCTAGCCTCTGAAGAAGCTCATCATTCATTATCAGCACTGCACAAACACACAGAACAGCTATTGCATGTAAAATTGTATTAAGTATGGTGAGTCTGAGTGCTCAATCTGCAGAGTTGTTTTGCATTTAAATATGATACATGTTCATGAAGGCTTTTGACTAAATTTCTAAAGATTTTTCGATACACCGTATAGTCAAAGGTCTATTTATAGACAGTTATCTATTTACAGACAATAATGTCCTTCCATATATAATACATTTCATTGATATTTCTTAGCAAATTGTTTATTTCATTTATTCATGTTTCACCAAGACGTTGTATACAAGAAGCTACAGTGATGTTTGATACTTAACCTGCATGGGTATATTACCTCGGTCATCGTCCTCTCCGTGCATTGATGTGGATGGTAAAACCATACTCGGAGGTCCCATTGTTGGGCTTGCAGTTGTAGGACTGGTCCCAACTGGGCTTGGTGGAGCATATGAAAAGTACTTTGACTGAGGAGTAAGAGGTGTCTTCTGTTGTGTAGAAGCATAAATGAAAAAACATATATATAAGATGACATGAGTCAAAAAGGCTCAGTGTATGCAGTTTTTAAGGCATGGACACAAACAACAGTGGGTCAGTACTTTTACCTTTGACTCTCTGCGTACCACTGGACTTTGTCTCCCAGTGTTATTCAGAGCAGACAGAGGCTCCAAGATGTTTGAGGGAACAAATCCTATCTGGTCAAAGCGATTCTGACACTTCCACCATCTCTTTGATGACTCAATGACCTAAGACAAAGATCAATCAAGTTTAACAACATATTCCAAGATGGTACCTTTAAAATTTGGTAGTTAAAACCTCTAGTTCTAATTATGGATGTGTACCTCTAGAGTTTCTCCTTGAAGCACTGAGAGTTCACTGCTGTTTCTAGCCACAAAGTCATAACTGCAGCAGTAAAGTCTCTCACCCTCTGGCGGGAGCCCATTTCCGTCTCTGAAATAGAAATGATGTAAAAACAAAAAACAGATTTGACAAAGTAATCACGTATATGTTTTTGTAATCTCTGATAAGAGATCTTCACTTGAGTTACTCCTCATCTAGCATACATTTCAATAATGAGCTTTCCCAGTAATATTTTATTTCATCTCTCCAGACTTACACTACATCAGTGCCGTCTGCTGTCGGTTGTGCTCGGTCCTGTAGAGTTTGCGCCGCCCTGCTTTCCCTGACAGCATCCTGTTTGTGTTGTGACTCGATAGGATCTTCCAGAGGCTGGCCAGTTGAGTTGAAGATTTGAGGCTTCCACCCATCCAGGAAGACAGGTGAGTACGGAGGAACTGACACACTAAGCTGCGAACTGAGAGAGATGGTGGAAGCATTTGTTAGAGCAACATGACACATACACACACACACACACACACACACACACACACACACACACTCCAAAACAGATTTATACACACATACATAAGTACACAAACCAGTGTGAAGTCCAGTTGGGGCCTAATGAGGTCCAGAGTTCCTTTTCCTCTTCAGTCAGATGCTCCTGCATTAGTGAAACAGCACCACTGGTCAGAGCGGGACTGACAACTGTTGCAGCTAAATCTGGCCCTCCAGTGGTTTTCACCATCTGTGAAAGAGGTAGTCACTATAGTCAGCATCTCAGAGACAGAAAGAGAGACAGAGACTGAAACATTTAGAGAGACTCACCAGTCTAAAAGGCACAAAGACATGATGCAGGAGCTGCGGTGCGTCAGGGTCTGAGATGGATGACTTGAGACGGTCCTGTATAAACCAGGAATTATCAGATCATGCCACTCTAAAAGCTCAAAAGCTATTCTCAGTTTCCATTACATTTATTTGACACTTAATAATCACTAATCTCACCAGCAGACTGATGGAGTACTTGATTTTCTGAAAGAGGTCCACAAATTCTTCCGCCGATGGAGGGAAAGCTTTCAAGGTCAACAAATCATCTGCACACAGGAGAATGCAATCACAGCTATAACCAAAATGAAACTAAAAAAAAAAGACCCATTATAACCACAATACAGTCCCCGTTGGCGTTGCTCTTGCATTCATTTTTCGAACTTGACATACTTGAATCTACTGTATCGGTATTGTTAAGTTCTTTTTGATCTTATAGAGCAATATGCAAGCTGCCAAGTGCAAGTTAACTAAGCATTTCACACTTTATATGTGGGAAGAATTGTAAAAGATAGAAATAATAGGAACACTAAATGAAAATGAAATCTCCCATTGCTAATCATGAACCTATAAAGGTGTGGTGTGCTTGTTCTAGCCTGTTCCAGTCAGTACTCACCTACTAGACAAAGCCAGTGGTAGTGAGTAATAACATCTGTCCTCTATTTCTTTATGAATATATTAATTGTATCAATTGTTATCTGGGGGTCACACCTAATGCCAGCATTGCGTTGGCCAGAAACCTAGGAAACACCCAGTCAGGTTGCCACGCCAACACAGGGCGAACACACATAGGGACAAACAATATAACTCATTCACACCTATTGACAGTTAATTGTGTCTAATGGTGAAGACACAGTAATCCACATAGAAAGATCAGGCCTTCTACTCACTTTTCTCTTTACTAACCTTCATGTCACAGTGGAACAGAGGCAGTCATTCAGAAATCTAATCTATGTTCAATCTGGTATCTAACGCTCGAGTGCTTGATTATAAAGTTTTCTTGTCAGGCTTACTGCAGGCAAGAGCTTTCTGAATTACCTGAAGCATTCTTTGGCAACCTGCCTGTTGACCTGCTTCCAGCCTGTAAAATAGTGTGTCAGTGCTACCATTGTCTCTAGTTTCCTGTCTCTACCCTCCTGCAGCCTTACCAGAAGCAAGCATTCTCCAATCTGCTACCAAGATTGATCTGTTTCAGTCTTCCCCTGAAGTCACCAAAGCACCACCAAACAGCCTCAAACCACTGACTACCTATTTTCTGAAGGCCCACTCAAGCTGGGTTATTCACATGCAAACAGTTACCTCCATTAGAGCAGATGTTCAGAAAGGCATGTCTTTTATCTTACAATCCTTGTGAAACTATGCCACCAGTAGTCAGTCAAAAGGATAAAATGATATCAGTTCTCACCATCTTGGTCCACCTTCTTGCTCTTCCTGGTGCTCTTCTTCTTCCTTTGGTTAAGAACACTCTGGGCCTCAGCTGTTTGCTGCAAGCGTGACATGAATCGCTCCACGTCATCAAAACAGTGGTTCAGAATCTCCTGATGAAGGTCAGACACATAGGGAGACTTAGCGTTAGTTACAGAAAATTGTCATTTAAAGAACAAAAATGGAGTTGCACTAACATGAAAGGCAACATATAGCCTATTTTACATGCATTATTCTTAAAATATTTGAGAAAACATTTGAGACTGTGAAAGAGCTATTGATTCGTATACAATCTTCTATGTTGTGCTGTGTTTCTGTTATTTAGTCCACCTAATGATACACTACCACCACATGACTCTTATTCAACAGCATCAGCACAAGCTACAGCCTGAAATATAATCATTACAAGTTGAATTAACACCTCTCAAGTTCTCAACAAACAAACTGAAAATTATAACCTTCAGCCGGAAGTATTTACGGCAGGGCTGTAGTACTGGATTTTAGTGTATTGTAACCATTGGTCAAACTCAGCTGACGATGTAGGCTCAGTATTCTCAGACTAAAATTGTCGTAACTGATAATAATCTCTAACAAGCTCAGGAAGTTTAAAAACAAACAAACAAAAAATAATCCCAGCTTCCTCTATCCACAGTCACTCATTCTTTTTCTTTACCCTCTCCACATTTAAGAGTAGGCATAAAACCTTCCTTTTTGATAAAGGTTACAGTTAGAGCTGATCCACGTTGGCCTCGGACCAGTCCCTAAGGGGACTTCCCATATGGATCATGATCTTCCATGGGTCATAGCTGCAGACCCTGTGCTGCCATGCTCCTGTCTGATGTTTACACCTGCTGTAATTATTATTATTAGTCATGTTTCTATTATAGTTATTATTGCTGTTGTTATTGTTCACCTCTGTCCATATCTTCTCTCCCCCTCCTTCTTTCTTTCTCTCTCAACCCAACTGATCAAGGTAGATGTCTTCCCACCTTGAGCCCAGTTCTGCATGACGTCTCTTCCTGTTAAAAGGGAGTTTTCCCTGCTTGCTTAAGTGGGAATGTTGGCTCTATGTAAATGAAAAAGTATGGTTTAGACCTGCTCTATGTGAAAAGATAACTTCTGCTGTGATACTAAATAAATAAAACTGACTTGACTTTTCTAGCACTTGGATTTTATGGCCATTGCAGTGCCACTCAGGCCATCATTTTTTTGTAGTGGTTAATTGTAATGTCACCAATTATAGAATAGGTAACTAAATGTCTAAAATTATATTTTAACTCTGTATAAATATTTGTTTGTATATTATGAATCTCTTATTCCTAACATATTGTACATGTGCATATTGTAATGTCCTGTATTCATTCAAAAGTCCATACAAAGGTCTATGGTGTTTTTCTTTACAGAGGTATTTTGATCAGTAGACAGTAGACGATCGTCTGGGTCTTGATATATGTGGTTTGGTTTACTGACATAATCTTTATGGGACCACGTATGCCATCATCTCCTTCAAGTTTCAGATCTTATTGTTTATTTGTAAGCTGTATTGTAAGCCCATTGGCTGACAGAAATAAAAAGTAAAACCTAAATGATGCATGCAAGCACATACCACTTCCCTCTCTGCATTCAGTAGAGATGTATGATTTGACTTCACACTGGCACCTTTTTCTGAATGGAGGGGGAAAAAGACCAGTAATACAAACTCAGACATCTGCACAAAAACAGCAAGCCTGCTGTAGCAGGTCAGCTGTAAGTCACAGGATAACATGCAAAGGAAGGAAATTACATCTTCATGGTAACCGTACACATGCACATAACATACATGAAAACACTTCAGGCAGATCATTTTACCTTTGTTAAAGTCTGTGTAGATGGGCAGGGCACTAGGACGAGGCTGCTCCCCAGGAATCATCATGACTCGGACACCTGAAGGCTTTCTAGGAACCACTGGAGGAGGTGGTTTAGACATCTGTTGTGTGAGGATGCAAACTGAGTCAGTTTAAGGGAGTAATGTATAGAGAGTGTAAAACCTTTGGTCAGAAAATGTTTACTGGTGTATCACGTTTTGGGTGTTTTAGAAACATCATTTTTACTTTGTTTGGGAACTTATACATTTTACATTCATTAGTAACATATTCACTGTGTCATATGTTTTCTTTTGATAAACTTTATCCGACTGTTTAAAACGCGATCCTTTCAACTTTATCTATAAATCCTACAAAATGATGAATGAGTGTTTGATATGGCCACATACCACAAGGTGATTGTAAGAATGCAGAGTATTTAGTTTGCATACTCACTGTAAGTGACCGATACACACTACAGGAAAAACCACTGTCACCAGGCGCACGGTATGCAGATGACACAAGCACCAAAACTTGATAGAACCAATTGTTGCTTCATCACAAGTTTGTGCCATGCAAACATGTAATGTGTAAGGTTTTACATCTCTTTTGTTCATCTTCCTACCTTTCTTCTTCATGTAATCCTTCCTTCTCTTCCAACATACTGATGATCAGTTTAGACTGCATAAACTAGTTCATTTTTTTTATAAAATGCACAGTGCGTAATGCCAACATACAACATAACATATTTTGATGTATCAAGATGTGAAGCTGCTTCAAAGTCTCCACTTAGCAACGTATTATTGACACAAAGCAGCTTCCCATCATTTGACAGGTGTATCTCTCACTCTTTCTCTCTCTATCTATCTATCTATCTCTCTCTCTCACACACACACATACACACAAACACACATGGTATTTACATAATTTTAAAAAACGTTGTCTAGATTAATCACTGTACCTTTTGGTGCGCTTTGAGTGTTTAAATCCAAGTTTCAGAAACCAGTCCTCATGCTGAGTTGTATTCGCACTGATCTAAGCTGTTTACTAGAGTCCATCCCACCTTCTTGAGCTATGCAGAAACGGGAAAAACGAGTCTGGCTTTCCTTTCGCATTTAATCTGTGTGCTTTCACTCTCCTCTGACTCTCTGATACACACACACACACACACACACACACGCTCCCTCCCTCTCATTCTTCTAACTGCGTCTTTGTGGGTTTCTTCTTCCTTACGACAGGCACTTCTATCAACAACTGCCTGTGGCTTGTGCCAAGGGGAAAATGTGATCTGCAACACATGCTATTCCATGAATGTAACATAGTCGTCCTCAAACTCCCCACCTCCACAAATTCTGTTAATATCTAGTTTCGTTTGAGATTACATTATCAGGCTTCACAGTGAACAATGTAATTAAAAGTGGAGCTTTAGTTAAGTTGGCTTTTGTTTGATTTGAGCACCCTTCCCTATAAGGTATTTAATCTGTCACCATGCAACCACCTACCAAAAAAATCACTTCATAATAAATAACCAGCTTTCTTGTTGTTGTCTTATAGTCGTCTGTTCTTCAGAATGTTTTCATTAGCTGATGTGAATCTGTTTGACTGGGAGTCATTTATTCAACTTGGAAAAAAGAAAAGTATTGGTAAGAAAAGTAAATCACTGCACAGAATAAAATCACTGGAAAAATCAAGATTATAAAATCAAATAATAAAAGAACAATGTTTGATGACTGTGCAAATGACTGACCAACGTTAAGTATGTTTGTCAAAAAAAGCACATCTGTTACAGACAAGTCTAATAAAAATGATGTGAGAAGATGCAAAAAAGGATGCAGGTGAAATGTAGGATATCTGGTTTCTGATATGGAGAACTTAACTTCAGAAATGTAATAGTGCTGGCTCGTGTAAGCTTCAGCATTTTGACAGACACATGATGAACCAATTAGCAAATATACAGCTGATAATAGAGTTAATAGTGGATGTGTACTTCTTGAATTTAATCTGTCATACACCCCCAGGCAGACTTCGATTTTCTCTCTTTCAGAATACACACTCATAATGGAAGCTATTTTATCATGATCACAATCAACAATAAAAGAAGATAGAGACACAAAGGACCACAAGAAGAAGAGAGGGTGAACTATGAGAGGTTGAGGAGTAGGTCTGCTAAACATTTGTGTTAAAACAATGTCTTTATCATGATTTGAACTTCTTACAAGTTAAAGTCACTAAGATACTGAAGGTAAGATAATCTTGCATGAGAGGAATTTTAAAAAGGTAAGGACATGAATTTGGGGTTGAGCATTTTTATGCTGGTGGACAGTGACACCGGCTGGCGGTTAAGTGAGCTGATTATGTGCTAATTATAATGAAAATCTGATGGTTGATGGATTTGGCTAGTGTAGAGGAGAAAGAAGAGACATTTCTGACCCAGTCACTGCCATACAACCACAAGCAAGATTCACCTCCTCGCTTCATGCTTTCAGCAACTTTAAACACATTCACTTTGTCCCTATACACTCATACATCAGTCAGTTTCATTTTAACCACAAATCAGGTACAACAAGTGCAATCATATGACACATAATTGAAATATGTGGACACCTTGATGAGCTATCTGAGGCCTAGGATTAGAGCCACTAAGCAGATAGTATTTAAAATGTATGTTTACTCAGATGTCTAGACTTTAAAAAGTGCATGTATTATACAATAACATTTACAACCTACAAAACAAGACTAACTTCATACCCTGGAGTATGTATCACTGTTGACAATGCACTATTTATGATATTAATGTTCTATATTTAGTTTAGATGTGTTATAATGGAATATGATAAACATTTTCAAGCACCTCTATCAAGGACGGAAATAATGAACAGGGTTACTACAGTGTTTGGATGAACCCTGCTTCGGGTCAGCTTATCAGCTTCTATAAGACAATCCAGAGCATGTTGCCTATTGAACAACATGAAAGTTTATATAAGTCTGACAAGTCAAGTAATGTCTTGGCCAAATGAATTATCTAAGAGTCTGTCAAGTTGACATTTTTGTTTAAATGGTGCATTTATTAGTGTTTGTATATGACATACATGGCATTTAGCTAAGACATTTCTCATGTCATCCCATTCCTTTAAGAAACAGGATTCACTATAAGGGTGTTAATGGTGTGAGCAATCCATTCATTCCTGACTTTGACTTGTAAAAGGACACTTATGATCTGCATCTAAAGGAAGAAAGAGGTGGGTCCCTCAGACTCACCATCTTACTTTAATGTCTAATGTAGCTATATGAATGTCTGAATATGGTGAATGTTAACACAGTCACTGTCAATGCATTTGAATTATGATAGTCATAAATATGGTCTGTATGCTACAGGAAACAGAACAGCATTTAAAACATACAAATGAATTTATAAGTGTGCAAGTTGGAGCTTACTATTTAGAGTCATCATGGCACATTTTTACCACTAGGAGCAGTAGTGATTTTCCTCACGTTCAGCCAACAGGTGGTTGAGACTCTGTATTTGCTACCAACTTGTTTAGATCAGCTGTGTGGCCTCAGTGACCTGGCTTACTACACTACAGTAAACATTATATACTGTCTTTGGTGCATCAGTAGAAGTTCAGGAAAGCTCTCCTTAGCTGCAGTGACTCCCCACTGAGGAGGCGCTTTTATTAGGAGCATAAATTCTAAACTTGTACACTCTCAGCACTGAATCACTACTTATTTAAACTGCAATGCATTCACTCCTCCAGAACTACAGCAGTATACAATTGGTTGTCTATTTGTGCTGAAGGGCCAGATTTCATCCGCTCACCAGGTGAGTCTTAGGCTGGAAGAGAGTTATACGGAAAGGTACAGGATATATTCAAAAATACGTTTAAGCACCTCAATAGCCACTGAGAAAAAAGTCACTTAAAAAGAAAAAACGGACTGAAAGAGACAGTTTCATTTTGCTTTACTGATGGGGGAAATGCGCAGTCTAAATCAGCAGTGGTAAAGCTTTATTGTGTTGTATTCAGATGCACTGATGATGAGTTTTGTGCTGTTTCTACACAGTCAACGAGCACCATGGACAGAGCCCACCGCAGCTTTACATACGTTTTGCATTTCTCCTGTTTTGCAAATTACGTTACTGTCGTCGCCACTGACTCTTTACAGTCAACAGTTAACATGCTAAATCATAATTTATGTTCAAGCTCAACATGGACAGACTGTTCTGTCAGATCACAGCACAATGAATGCTTTAAACTGCTGGGTCAATATATTATTGCACACCGTTCTTCAGACAGTCTGAGGAATAGACACTTTCTTTGGCTTTCTTGTACATGTTCATAGTGAATGTTTAGATTGTTTTTACAGAGAGATTAGTTTAGGAGCTGTCATTGACATAAATGATCATTGCCATATATGATCTGTTTATAAAGCATGATCCATTGTTGCTCCTGCGCAAATAGTTATAACATGAAACCACTGCTACTACTACTACTACTAATTATTATTATTATTATTATTATTACTTTTATTTTGCAGAGTGCTACAACAGGAAGTCCAATTAAGACGCTGATTAATGGGCTGTTGCGAGTTAATGAGGCGCTAATTAACACACAGATAGTGAACGTAGTTTTGTGTTGCGCTTTGTGGCCTAGCGTTGAAGTCATCATTTGGGGTACAGTGAGCTTGCCTGTACCCTAATTGCCCAAATAGACGCGCAATTATAATCGGCTGTTTGCGTTTGGTTTCCTGGAAACTACAGCACGTGAACGCATCCAGTGCAGAGCAAAGTAAGCACGCTGCTGTCAAAAGGGACACAACCTCTTTCCAAGCACTGTGTCTTTGTGAAAGCCGCAGGTTCTACACACAGTAAGGGTCCAGCAGAGTATTTTTGTGTTGTCCTGCCCCACTGAGGGTAGTTCAGCCCCTTCGGTCCTCCCATTGGCTCCAACTACAGAAACTTCTCCTTCATTTCTTCTTGGCTTGCGACGACAGAGCTTCTTCCAGCACAAGAGTGGCCACATGTTGTTAAAAGCACTTGGTCGCGACTTTTTCTCCCCTTAACAAAGCATAGTATTGGTTAGACTGAATATCCTCAAACCCCAAAAAAGGAAGAGTTTAAAAGTAGCCTTGTCAGAAAGGGACGGGCAGAGAAACCAACACCAGGGCTGCTGGAAACTCTACTCCTCTCTTGGACCGTGCTGTCAGCATGGTATGTCCATTCAACGTCGTTGTTGTGTTGTGTCAATGTGTGAATATGAGTTTATAAGTGCATGTTATCCATCCGAGCCACGTGTTGCTTTGGTTTGTTTCCGTAGTTTGTTCCTCAGGAAAAGTCAAAAGTTCTGGATGTAGCCTACTGCATGTGTACATTACTTGACGTCTTTGTCCGTTACTTAACCAGACCAGTCATGAATAGGCTTTAATGCTGCCTGACTTTGGATAATCTCCCCCTATGCAGCTTATTTTTCTATACATATATCCATAGGATTAAGCATACAGCACTACATGTTCAGCAGTTCCCACACTTGACTGTAAAAAGTTGGCAGTACATGAGGTCTGTTATATTCCTTTGCAATATAAAAAAAAGAAAAGAAAAAAGGATGTAGTATTAAATTACAGCCAGGCATAATATTTAATGACTTTTTTTAAAGATGTCAATTTGTCCAATTAGTGTAATTGGAGTACTGTAGATAAACATTCAACAAGGTCTTCACTGTTGATCTGATGTGGATGTAAATACACTGAGATTAAAGCCCCATAGTGTTTAACCTCACAGTAATTGTTTCATTGCCAACATAAATAAGTTAATGTGCAGATGTCCACAAGCTACAAACAGCTGTAGCACTTCATAAATGTATACAGTGTGTATGTAGATTTACTGTATGTTTCCATTATGCTTTCCAGGCAGGCAATACGCCACATTGAAGGTCTGTTCATGGTTGACAGCTACTCTGGTTATGTAATACTATGGTGTGTGTGTGTGTGTGTGTGTGTGTGTGTGTGTATGTATATGTTTTAGGGGTCAAGTACCGTACTTTGAGATACTTTGTGTCCCTTTTAGCGTATACCTATGTTGGGTGTTGGCAATTTTTCTTTTGTTAAATGTACACTTGGATAGATTCCAGCTTCTTTGAACCTAAAAATGTTGAAACAGGTTGATAAAGTCAATAACTAAACTTGAATGATGTTGAATGACAATTGAATGATATAGCTCCCAGCCTGCAGCGTCTTGGTACTGTGATTTGTTTGGTAGCTTGTTAATGTTCTGCTATTACACGTCCTTTTTTGTTTTTGAAAATTTCCTCAAGAGTTTCCTATACTTTGTGGTGACACATGTTAATACGCAGGCAACAGTGTGATGTTTTGCACAAGACCCGACAGCAGCACTGCAATAGATCCTGTGACACAACATTAAAAAAGCTTGACAAGACATTACAGTTAGTTTTTGTCTCTTGTTTAATTCCTGCTTTGCTCACATGTTGTCATAGTTCTACCTTATGGTAAGTTAGCTGATGGCCTGATGAGTGTGACTGCTGTGTTTTGTTTAGTTCAGTTTACTCTTGAGTCAAGATAGAGCTGAGCATTACAGACATATCTTGCATGGGCAGATTGCCAGAGAGACTTAAAGATAAAACCACTCTTGTCTTGGTTGCAAACATGACATTGACATGTAACATTGCTAGAGCGTTCACAGAGTATGCATGCATGAAAGGGGCTTTATTCTCTCCGTGTCTGGAGGTTTGCGGTCACTGTAACCTGAGACACACATACAAATATACATGCTGTTAAAGATCTTCATCCACATGATGGACAAACACATAAAACAAAGTGTTTTACACACTGAATATGTGTGACAGTAACCTATTAACACTTTTGCTGGTATGTGCAAATTTCTACTACTATTCCACTTCTATTCAATACTCCACTGTTGCTCTGCTGACATCCTCCACATAAACATTTTACAGCAATATATGTATGTCTTCATATACGTCCTAGTTAATGGTCTTTTTACTTGAATGAGGAATGAGGAACCTGTGTTTATGGATCATAGATGTCTCTGCATTATGGTGTGAAATTGTGTGTTTCATGATCCACAAGTTTGGAATGAGACTAACAAATGTGTATGTTTCTGGTGCATTTTCCAATCCACAAATAAATACCAACAAATATCTGCAAATATAAAAACAATACATGCTCCCCAAATGTGTCCAAACTAAAGTGAGTGAACAGAAAAGTATGATTTCCTGTAGGATGTAATGAAATCCAGTAGAGCAGTTCTATAATAAACACTGAATATAAAATAGACTGTCTGTCATGAATTACTCATTGGGTATTAGTGAAGTTGTAGTTTGTGCTGTTGCTGTGTTAAACAACATTTTATTGCTCCGCTTTATGTGAATGAGGTGGACAATATATTAGAAACATGTATTTTTTATAAAGCAGTCCAATATACAACACAACAAAACCATGTTTTATGCAGTACAGTACCAGGCTATTACATTACATTACATAATACAGGTGTTTCTATTTGTGGTATAAATAGTCTATTGAGTAAAATCTTGTTGAGTCAATCTGGCAGCAGTTATTTACTGTTTAATAGAAGAGCTCAGCACGTGCTAAAAATACAGCAGCATGGCAGTTACTGTATTTACTGTGTCAATGCAGATATTTAATGAACTAAATTACACATAGGAGTCATACAGTTCATACCATGATGTCAGTTAAAATTATAAAACGGAATAATAAAGATTATAATGACATATATTGGGACTTATGGACATGCTTATTTCTCTTTATTGGATATCATATTCCGTAAAGTTTAGCACTACTTTGGACCTGATCCAGTGTAACCGTATTTGCACAGTGCTTTTAAATCTCCCAGCTCATTTCTAAAGACATGTCAATTTTCTATAAATATTAAAGACATATTGAAGGTGTTTTTAGATGCTGTTTTAGGCCTACGGTGTTCTCAGGCCACTGCTGTGTGCTTTTGAGTATTGCCTATTACTGTTCGCAAAACTGCGGTTGTCTGTTTTCAAACTGCACCCAGAGATAGACCCTGACTGACCGATAGGCAAAACTTTACAACCACTGTGTGTGTGTGTGTGTGTGTATGTGTGTGTATGTGTGTGGTTTGCGCCTGTTTATGTGCTGGGCGGAGGGGGCTGTGGGGAAAGGAGATAATTTAGGGTTAAACCAAATATAGGAAAATAGAAGGAAAGAGAAAAACTAAGCAGTTCAGCAACATTTCGCAAAAAACCTCCAGCATGGCCCAGAACTGAACAATGGGTAGTCAGTATTTGGCCATTCTGAAGGTGTTTATAAAAGTCAAAAGCACATTTCAAAAAAAGTTTAAATTGATGTGAAATATCCTGCTCACCTGTGAAGGAAGTTTTCATATGAAAGTAGAGAGCTACGACACCAAGGTTACTCACAGATCTGATAGCCAGACATTATCAGCTCTCAGTCTAGTATTAAATCACGTTTAGGTTACCTTGTTGAGTCACTGTTGAAGGTTACCTAGATCTGGAGAAAGAAACAGTTATTTTCATTATCACGTCACTTTTTCAATTCATCTACATGCCAGAATATATAATAATAAAAAATGTAGCAAAACCTCAAAAAATGTATAAAAATATTAATGTTGCATTAGTAGACCAATAGATTAATCAACTAACCGCCTATGCTATGTTCTATAGTCAACATTGGTTGATTAGGTTTGGAGCACTACCATTTTCCTGGTTTTATGAATTAATGAAGTGAACTTTGAACTTTTTTATATATTGTGAGTTCAAATCTATATATAGATTTTATAAATAAAACATGTGGAGGCCTTGACGTTAGTGAAACTGCTGTCACCTGAGCTGTTCTGTTGTTTCTAAAATGTTAAAACAAATCCTAATAACCCCTCTCCTGCCTTGTTACCAACTATGCCCCCCCCCCCCCCCCCCCCCACCCCATGAACCTCAGCACCACCCACAGTGTGAACCAATGTAATCCTAACACCTCCCTGTAGATTCTCCAACCGGCTCCCACCCACTTGTCACCAAAAAAATACCCCCCCCCCCCTCACCCTGAGAGCCTCATGGATACCGCATGCATATTTGTCATTCTCATATACTTCTGTACATGCACTATGTGTGTGTGTGTGTGTATACATATTCCTGAAATCACCTTCCCTATCTGGGCGTCTGACCCATAAAAAGCATTTGGCTGTCTGGCACATACACCTTCTGTACTTTTCCATTCTCACCAGCTGATACCAGCAGTGGAACATACAATTATCCTGCTAGGTCATGTCCTAAAGGAAGTTTGGCTCGTGTTAAGCCATTTTGGATCCAGCTGACTTATCTGACCTGGTTCCAAGTGTGTGTTCAGTCCAAGGAGTGTGTCTACTTCAGTATTAAAGTGTCATCTGATGATAGAGTTGAGTTGTGCTCAGACACTGCATGTCTGCTCATGCTTTCCTACAGTACATTTAGCTTATCTTTTTTTTGTTTTTTTTGTTATGAAATTGGAAACTGGCAGGAGTTACAGCACATATGTCTTATGGTGGTGTTTTCACATGGCAGGTGACGGGAGGGAGAGCTTAGCACACATGTGACTCTATAATAACAAAACACAAGAGCTGTCTTTCCCCTCTCAGTGGTCTTTTGTCAGTCCCCTCAGTTTTTCAGATTGTTACAGATTGTGATATGTCTATGATAAATGTGAGCATCTGCTGGAATGTGAAACAGAACCTGTGATTTTGGCTGTTGAAAATATTTTTTCCCCCGCACATTTTATTTTTGGTTGCATATGAATGTGGAATATTGGCACACAAGGAGCTTAGTACAACATAGTATGTGTTAGATTTTATCTGCACTGTCTTCTATTAACAATAAACTTGATATGACATGATTATCGGTGAAGTTTTACTTGAACCACTGTTCTTCTTCTTCTCTGTTTATTACAAGACGGAGAAGCCTTCGCTGGATGACAACGAGGACAGCACCTGGCTGGGAGAGGGCCAGTCTGAAACTCAACTTGCAACTGCGCTCGATCCAGATGAAGCTGAGACAAATGGCGAAGACCGGCCAGCATGGGACTCTAAGATCCAGTACGTGTTGGCCCAGGTGGGGTTTAGTGTTGGCTTAGGGAATGTGTGGAGGTTTCCATACCTGTGCCACCAAAATGGAGGAGGTGAGTGTCTCTGTGGAAGTAATTGTAAATTTCAGTGATTTTGACTGATCGTCATGACACCGTTAACACCAGTAACTGACACCTTTGTAACTTGACAAACACAGAAAACAGAAGACAACATAATGCATAATAAAGAAAATAGTTAAAAAGCAAAGATAAAATTAACGTAAAGCTATAGAACGAACACATAGATATGAGGAACTATGAAGGGATCAGAAAACTGATTTACTGATTTAGCATTGCGTTTCCATAACAATATCCTGACATAATACCTTTTTTACTCCATGCATTCTCCCTTGTCTAAACCTGGCTCCAACATTACCCAGCATGCAGCTCTACAAAATGTATTCTTCTGTACAGATTCAGGTGTGTTTTAGCAGCTAATGTAGCCTTGAGCTGCTACCTTCAAGCAGGGTTAAAGAGGTCTGGTTACCTAACTTCTTTCTAACTGCACATCCAGGTTTTTGTTTTTGTTTTTTTCAGTTTCAAACCTGTAGTCAGACATCACTTCATCACGATCTATCAGATTTTGCCACAAAAGGCTTTATACAATTATATTCTCCAAAACAACTGTAGCACTAGTAAAAAGAATCACCTCATGCATGGGTGATTTATTATTTATCAATAGCCTGACAAATCTGCTGACGCATTTCAGCATAAAGCATTTGCGACCGCAGTGAACTCTCTCTTTATAAAGGATACATCATCATGTTATCACCAATCAACAGAAAACCATTACACATCTACTTCTTTTTACAACTATTTTCACACTGTAACATCAGTAAACAGGCTTGGATGTGTAAAATCAGTGGAGTTCCCCTTTAAGTATACATGTCTTTATTTTTCCTTCCAGGGGCCTTCATGCTGCTGTATGTTTTTCTTTTACTGGTTGTGGGAGTTCCACTGTTTTTCATGGAGTTGGCAGCTGGCCAGAGCATTCGACAGGGCAGCATCGGAGTATGGAAGCACATCTCTCCGAAGCTAGCAGGGATTGGCTACTCCAGCTGCATAGTGAGGATTTACCTTTTCTATATTTCATTTCTATACTTTGGATTATTTGCTGCATAAATGTCAAAATGGGGAAGCAGTCAAGTCCATTTTCCTCCCTGTATTCCGTAAGACACCTCAACCGTCAACACTGTACTGAGAAAAAAAGCCTGATGTTTAGATGTGCAGATTACTCATAGTTCATAGTATCACGACTGGCCTGCTGTGGTTTGCTAGCCAACTGGCTTTGTATGTTTGGGCCAACATCAACATGTTTAGCGTAGGTCATCATTGCACAGCCCCAGAATGAAAAGTATTGTTTGCGTGAACGTTTTTCTCCACTCATTCTCATTTAAGAACCATTGCACCTACAGTACAGTACAACCCCATTTATCACCTTTATGTAAATAATCATTTCTTTTTATTACAAGCCATACTGTATGCATCCTTAAAAAAGGGTGATGATGACATCCTACCATGCTGTAATGTGAGAAAGTTGGCGCTCTGTGGTGCTGGCAGTTTGTTGCATAACAGTTTTCTCTACGAATGATACAAGGCAAACACAGTGTGAAAAGAACTTTCTGTGCATGTTCAGCACACAGACGTGTACTGTATGCTTTGGCACAGATGCTTTTTTTAAACTTGTTTATTTTCCAAAAAGCCTCATTTCTCTTTAAGATGGCGTCACAAACCCATTATGGTTCAACATGAAGCATATACCTTTACCCACTGACCAGATGTTTGACCTTGAGAGAATAATTCACAGAACGTGCGATATACTGTACACCACATATGCTATATCTCAACGACTTGCAATGTAAATATTGATAATAAATGAAGCAGATAATTTATAAGCCCTTTCTTCTCTTCTAGGTCTGCTTTTATGTGGCCCTTTACTACAATGTTATCATTGCATGGAGCCTGTTCTACATGGGTAATTCTTTTCAGTATCCTCTGCCATGGAACCAGTGTCCAATTGATGTAACAACCAATTACACAGGTACTTGCTACTGTAACTAAGAAGTTACACAAAATGTGAAGTCATGTACATGCCACTTTGAGACCTATAGTGTTGTCTGCTCTCAATCCGCAGTCAAAGAGTGTGCAAGCAGCTCCCCAACATCATATTTCTGGTTTCGGAGAGCCCTTAATATCACAAATTCCATCGATGAGTCCGGAGAGTTTAACTACATCATGACAGGCTGTTTATTGGCTGCATGGGCAATTGTCTCCTTAGCTATGATCAAGGGCATCAAGTCGTCTGCAAAGGTAAGTTATTCTCTCTTTTTCACCAAAAGGAGCCCAACGGTATACATCAACAACCACTGCTTCATCAGCACACATATGCAAATTTTATGCTTGTGTCACTGTTAAAAGTTTTTCTGGCACAGCAATTATCTTTTTCTTTTTCCAACTTTCAGGTGATGTACTTTTCCTCAGTCTTTCCCTATGTGGTGCTCTTTATTTTCCTCATCAGAGGATCGATGTTGGACGGCGCAATGGAAGGAGTCACCTATATGTTTTACCCTAAAGTAAGCACAGTTTTCATCATGTGTTTGATGATAGTCATGTTGCTTAAAGACCGTGTTTATTTGTATAGCGCTAACCTATGAGGACCTCTCCTAAACTTTATAGCCTTTACAGTAATTTACACTAAACAAGACCCTATTTTGTGGCATTTCCCAGCTGGAAATTTGGGGTAGTGTGCAAGTGTGGCGGCAGGCTGCTACACAAGTGTTTTTTGCCCTTGGACTGGGCTATGGCTCTGTTATCGCATATTCCTCCTACAATCCAGTACACAACAACTGCCACAGGGACGCGCTGATGGTCTCCTGCATTAACTTCATGACATCTGTGCTGGCCTCGCTAGTGGTTTTCGTCGTGTTGGGTTTCCGTGCCAAGAACATTGCACTACGCTGCGTGGCTAAGTATGGATCTAACTCGTAGCGCAAGTGCAAAGCAAGTGGCTTTTCACAATAGACATTGCATTATTTATATTTAATCTTTGTATTTGAACCTTTTCCAGAAATCTTGGCCTACTAAGCTCCATGGCGTCCTACGGATCTGATCAGCACTGGTGGCCTTGGTTTAACATGACAGATCCAAGCTCTGTGTCTATAAGTGAATACAGCGAGTGGTACCAACACTACTCCCCAATGGTTGGTCCTAACATCACTGACTGCAGTCTGGAGAAGGAGATGAATGAGGTGAGGGACATTTAAGGCATCCTGATTAGAGGATCATAGTAGATCAAGATCCAACTCTAAGAGACTCATCCTAAGATGGTTTATACCCGGTGCCTTGAAAGGTTATAAACCAGCTACCCTTTCAAGTTTTTGAGAGAGAGAGAGAAGGATCAAAGCAGGTGCTTCATGAGGTGGTGGACACCGGCTTGGAAAAAAACCCATCAGGGACTCAACCACAGATGAATGCCTCAATAACAATAGTACATAGGTGGACTGCTGTTGTTCCCAGGACCCCTGAGGAATCTGGGAGGTACTGTAAAATATCCAGCAGGCAAGAAGATGAAAACATATGGGATGTGCCTTATCTCCTATAGGCGCCCAGGAGAGAAGCTGTGATTGAGGAGTGAAAGGAAAAACTAAAGAAACAGAGGAGGAGGTACCAAAATAATGTTACCTCACAGTGTTTATTTTATCAAAAATCCCATATGTTCAAAAATAAAGGCACAGCAGTAGAGTATTTTTGTATCGTCAGGTCAAAGCTATAGTGTGTCCATTACTTTGGTTTATCTGTGTAAGAGGTAGCTTTTCTTTACAATCAGCATTATAGCGTCACAGAGCTGCTGGTGTGGATGTAGACTTGTCACCTGGAGTGTATACAGTATCTACATGTTCTCCACTAGCCCAAAAACATATGGGCTAGTGGAGAATGTACATAATACTGCTGCTGGATTTGCCAATCCCAAGTGATATATCTCTTTCTCTTTGGTCACGCATATAGCCAACAAGTACTTGATGGCCATCTTTAGTCCACATTTATAAAACTCCCTCCACGCACTCTGTCTTGTCTTTGTTTGAGCTCAGGGCGTTGAAGGGACAGGCCTGGCATTCATAGCATTCACTGAGGTGATGGCCCTGTTCCCAGCCAGCCCTTTCTGGTCCACACTGTTTTTCCTAATGCTGCTCAACCTGGGCCTCAGCACCATGTTTGGGACCATGCAGGGAATCCTCACACCTCTCATGGACAACTTCAGCTTGTTGGGACGCCACCGGACACTTCTCACTGGTAACACACATAAGTCAACACGTGATTAAACATTACTGTGTCACAGGTGATTGCAAATGTTTTTTAAATGACTCTTAACTGGCATAATAGTAAAATTAAATTAAGATTAATACAATGAAATATTCCTTATGGACATCTGACCAGAATCTGTCAGCATTTTCTTCCTGTTTGTAGAATTCAGACATTATATTCAGACTATAACACAATTACCCATTTGCAGTTACTGAACATGATTAGACTGAAGTACAGGCTGGATATTGACTGTTCTAGATTATTTGTGAACATATCTTAACAAGGAAAATACTCCAGCAACATTAGCGAAACACCAGAACTGTTAAAAATGTTTTCAATTTAAACACCAGAAAGGAGCAATACATCACTGTTAGCAGAAGTTTCTGATATAAACTGTAGTTCATTTTATCAGACAAACCTCATATGCTTTGTTTGTTCAGGTATATTTTCATATCTGTTTTGCAGTGGCGAGCTGTATTTTAGGATTCCTGATAGGACTGTTGTTTACCCAGCGCTCGGGCAACTATTTTGTGACTATGTTTGACGACTACTCCGCAACCCTCCCGTTAGTCATTGTGGTAGTCTTTGAAACCATCAGTGTGGCGTGGGTTTATGGAACAGATCGGTAAGTTTTTCACCATTAAATTATCTGTATTCATTTACTATAGTGAAAAGATGCATCTCATACATTTTCCACAACTACAGCTTCCTGGATGATATTGAAGTCATGTTGAAATGGCGCCCTCCAGTGTTGTACAAATATCTTTGGAAATATGTCTGTCTGTTGGCGATGATCGGTCTCCTGGCTGCCAGTTTCTTGCGTGTGGTCTTCAAAAGGCCAACATACACCTCCTGGAATCAGAACACAGTAAGATACTGGACAACTGTTATGTCTTATACAGAGAGGTTAAAAAGGCTGTTTTAGTCTACATTGTGTATGTGACATTACACACCATTATTAAACACTATATTATTCACCAAATCATCAACAATGCACAACTATAGATTTTTTAGTATATGTTTTATTATGAACTCAGTATTCATTAATTGTACTTTCAGATTGTTAGATTTTTCTGGTTTACAGCATTGCTTCACTATCTTTCCTCTACATATCTATGGAGCTATTTATGGAGCTTCATAGCAGCTATTATTAGCTGTTATAAAGACCCAAATCCCCACAGCAATCTTTCATCTAAAAGTTCAAGGAAATCTTAAAGGGACACTGCAATTTTCTTGTAAACAAACACAGTCTCTGCAGTGTTAACATCCATGTCTACTAGCTTACAGTCTTCTTCTTCACTGTGTTTCCTGGCACATTGCAGTGTGTCTTCATGCATTACAGCCACATGTCTATCTGGGAAATAGTGAGAAACCAATGGTGGGTTTGTGTATTGTGCTATTGAGTAAAAAACACTTACAATCACTATATTTTGGTTGTACGTTATATAAAATAGGAATAGAACATAACAGCTATAATGATTTCAATAAAAAATGACTGAATGTGAAGAATGCAACAACATTTTTGAAGGGAATTGTTTACATTTTGAATAAATATAGGCCTAGTTTAACCTGGAACATTTAAAAAAGTTTAAATATTTCCATTTCTGTGTATTCTGGGACACTAATGGAAAATACATTACTTTTCAGGAAAAAACAAAAGTATCCAGAGTGTTTTAACTGCCTTCAAATATAGTAATGCATCAAATTTGGCCTGAACATTACTCTGTCTACCTGTACATCTCTCTTTGACATGCTGTCTCCTGCTCTCTTCAGGCCTCTGAGGTGACTCTAGAGTACCCTGGCTGGTCTCTGGTTATGATTGGCATGCTCATAGTCTTTGCCACCTTGCCTGTGCCTATTGGCTACATCCATTCCATGTTGAAAAAACGCATGGCCTCTGACTCTGAGGATTTAAATGACCAGGAGATGCACCGTGAGTTGTACACAAAGTGCAGCTCCACTGATCAGCTGGAGACCAACTCCCACCAACTTCCCTGTGAGGAAGACATCGCTCGTCCCAGAAGTACTTTCCTGCCGATGGGCAACGAACACTACCGGCTTCTGTCCCAGCAGGAGGAGGAAGATGAGGAACAAGATACAGGGCTGTGAACATGGCGTAGGAGGGAAGTTGTTTGTGAAAGGACAACATTTTGAACCTCAGAGAGTGTATAAGCAAGACCCTGCAAGGGAGATCGCAAAGTGAAGTGTGGACAGCCCTAAGCAGAAATACTCTTCATCTGAGATAGAGACTTTGGGTAGCACCCTTTTATCATATTCAGCGAACTCCACATTGCTGATATGTTGTTTTTAACAATTTATATTATTGAATGAACATTACCAATGTAATCAAAAGCTTTTTTTAGATTCTGTAATCATGGAACCACATCTATAGCCTCCTCCTTGTCATCCCTCCATACATTTTCTGAACACCTGTTTAGAAAATATAAACACTAAAAAGCAATAAGCTGCTATAACTGGTGAAACAAACAATTTATGGAAGATTTTAGAGTGAGAGATTGATGCCAGCCACAAATATTTTAGGTGTATCTATTGTTTCTGCCAACCTGATATGTAGGAGTCAGAACTGAGTCGGCTGGCAGTGCGCGTGGCTGTTGAATCAATAAATGCAGCAACTGACAAAATACAAATATATGCTTTTTGATGAGTATTTTTTAGCTACATGCCAAGTATGGATTTGCATGAAAATATTCTTCCTTCAGCAACTGTGATGTTTGCATGTCTGTGTGTTTGTGTTTTTAGATGTGTGTGTGTGTGAGTGTGTGTGAGCGCGTGTGTGAAATGAGAGACCTTAATGACAGTAATATAACTGTATCGTACTTTATATTTGTATCATTTTACCTCATAAGATCACAGCAATGTTTTTACATGTGTTCACAACAAGTGTTCAGTGTAGCAGTATTGTACTGTACTAGATGAGGACTTGAATAAACCTCTAGATGGCAGCAACCTGACTCTGTGTCTTGTAATGATTCATACAACTCCACTCAAAAGCAGTTCAAACCTTCAAATGACCAAAGATATATTCATTAGATCATTAAGTGTGGGTGTATGATTTTTTTGGGTTAAGAAAGAGTAAAAGTAATGTATGTGAGGGGATTTTCTAATTTGTCGAAAAGCTGAAGGTCATTAACATTTAATTAGGACTACAGGTTCTGTATGTTTTAGAGCTTCAATGCAAGATTGAATTTTGTTAGAACAATTAAACACTTCTCAATTAAGCTGTTTCTATTGGCAATGTCTCGCAGACTTGAGTAATATTTCTAGTATGTATGTGTGTTGTTAATTTACATTAAAGCTCCAGATAAACTTATTCAGGACATTTAAAAAAGGTTTTATACCAGATTCACTGGCACCACTTTTGCCAATGTCACCTAGTAGTACATGTGCAGTTTGCACTGTGAAGTTAGTTTTGTGCTTCTAAATACATTTTATATTATTACCTGCAAACACATCTTATTGGTTTATGTTCACTTCTGTTTCATTCCTACACATTTCATGTATTAGTTTGATTCAGATTTCAGTTTTTAAAACAAGCACAAGAGAGAAGCATAACACATGTAGGCTATAGTTGGGTTTTTGCCACTCAAGTGTTAATCTGTCCTACAATTTCATGCTTGGCTCTCATAGCAATATTAGACAACAGTAGCACTTTATCAGTATGATGGTTTGTTTTCTCATGGACGCCTCTGCTCTAAAATTAGACAAAAAAACAGTACATGAGTAACGCGCACTGTAGGTCTGGGCAAACTATTCATGCCCATAGTCCACGTTTTATTCAAATACTGTTGCTTTGTTAGACCGTGTCATTTTTCCAGTGAAGTAAAGAGGCCTACACCTCTCAGTGAGTGGAGGCTGGTGCGGCCAAGCAGGGAGAGAGAGAGGACTGCGCGCGCTCAGGCAGGACAGGAGGGCGCGCGGGACATCAGCACACCGGCCGGGTCAAGGAGCTGCAAAGATGGAGATCCGACCAGACAGGTTTAAGGCGGTCGCGGGCAAAACTCTGGGGAAAATTCACAGGTACACACTTATTCCAAATATTCCTCACTCAATTGTGATTTTTCCCTTTTTCACCCGTTTCCTGAAGATAGTTTTGTCTGAGGAACACCGCAGTTCATCATGCTGCGGGTTCTCCATCCTCCTTCTTCTAAACACTAACTCTTTGGTTGAGGGAAAGTTTGTTCTTTGTCGATTTGAACTGGAAAAAATAGGCGACTGTTAAACAGCAAACATCATGTAGATAGAAGTCCAGCTTGGCACAGCGCACAGAGCAGTTAAAGATGCTGAATGAGGGAGAAAGTGGATATAAAATGCTGGTGATGGAGAAAAGATTTGGCTGTCATTTCGTTGTTATCTTGGTTTTTGATACGAAAACAAACCAACCACTTCAGGTAGAAAGTAAACCAGAAGTCCAAAATTGAAATATTATCTAGAGGCATTTTTAGAGCACAAAGTGTAATGAATATTGTGTATTTATGCTGTGAATGCAGCATTTGAGTGGGCTTTATTATCCTTGCATACTTATATATTTTTTCATTTTACTTTTGTCAGATTTGGCCAGATTGTGTTTATTGGTGTTTTAGACGAGAAAAAAGTGACGTTACATAATGTTTCCGTGCATTGGCACGACCTGGCTGAATGAGAGCACTGAGCAGATGGAGCCAAAGTCCTAAACTAGCCGTCAAATCTATCTATCTATCTATCTATCTATCTATCTATCTATCTATCTATCTATCTATCTATCTATCTATCTATCTATCTATCTATCTATCTATCTATTTGCGTTTAAGTATCTTAGTTTTTGTAAACTTAAAATGAAAATGAATCTAAATATAATAATTAGATATAACCAGCTATAATAATACAGTGTATTGCCATATACTACTCAAGTCTAGCATGGAGGTCAAATAGATTCCCTAATATTAATTTAACATAGTGGTACAACGTGACATTGAACAATATTTCACTTGTTTTTACATCCTATATTGACACAGTTTATTTCATAGTCTCCAGAATAAATATTACATTTTGGAAAATGTAGCAAACTGGAGTTTTAATTTCAGTCCTTTGACAAAAGCTACTTCTGTTTTTTTCTGATCACTGAACCATGAGCTATTCGGCCATTATTCATGAAATCTACCAAGGACACTTACTTTAAGAAACAGTTTTATACAGCAAAGCCAATAATGTAGGCACTTTGTGAGGCTGATCAAAAAACCTCTGCAGCGTTCAATTCAGAACAATGGATCTTTGAGAGAGTTTGTGAAGAAGCAGATCTTCACTGTAGTTTATGTCTATGCCAATGCAATTTTTAAAGAGAAAGATCACCATTGCATTGCTTTCTCTCATTCATAAATGTTTTAAAGTGCCATATATATATATATATAAATAATTAAAATATCAGTTAAACAACACAGATCGGTGTGCTGATAATATTTCAGTCAAAAAGAGAGATTAAATACACTGATAGAACCTGCCGCAATAACCATTGCGTTAAGCTTTCACTCTCTCAGGATTTGAGGTAGCAACCAAACGTATAAATCCTGTCCTGAAATAGCCTGTTTTTCAGTCCAGCTGTCGAGCCACGCAAATCCCTAAACTCTCCCCTCCCACTCACTCCATCCCTGCCCATGTCACTTCCTCCAGCCGCTCCCTCTTCCATCCATCCATCCATCCATCCATCCATCCAGCCATCCATCCAGCCATTGAGCCATTGAGAAGCCAGCACAGACAACTTTTATCCTATCGGGGTCTCCCAGATTAACAGACATGCAAGGCATTTTCTCTCTGACTGGTCGTGAGCCATGAGCACGGCCACGGCTGATGCTGTGAGAGATGTGATGTATGGGATTGGATTCAGATTGGTTTTAGTGGGCGTTTCTTCGGCTTAACTAGTGAACACTGGTTTTATGTGGCCGCAGTGTTGGGTACAAGCAGATGTTTTATATAGAAAAGTGAATATGTGCTTCAGATGGATGTGAAAAATATATGATTGTGTGCTTCGAGGCGTGTATGTGCAGAGGGCATCCCTGCACTGTGTGGATAGATGAGTGTGTCTGTGTGCAATCTCACCACCTCACAGACAAAACCGTGATCCCTCCTGATGAAAGCAGCCAGGAGTTCATCTATTATTTAAACATTTTCTCCATCAGAATGCATCTCCTGTTTCTATATTAAACTCCACTAGGTAAGCATAAACTTCAGCACTGTAAGGTCAAGCACACTCTGCATCTCTCCTCTTAGAATTCTTTTTTTTTGTTTAACATCTTTAAAGGAATGCCCAAATATCATGTGTTCATCTCCTCTCTGTATATCAAAGAAGTACTCCACAGCACTACTTGAAATCTTATCACCCAGACTCGTGCTACAGTGGTCCCTTCAGCACCAAATGCAAAATCTCCAGTAGCACCCCATGGACATTTTGCACGCCAGGAAAAAAAAAGGGCCCAAAGACTTTAAATGAATCTGCTATTTGTCTACATCTGCAGAATTGTATGGCTCCACAAGGAGAGTTTATGTCTCACTACACACAAGGCAGTGCAGAATATAAACAGGTAATCCATTTTTAATCCATTTTACTTGCGGTAGAGTGCTTCGTTTTCATTTGCTTTACGCAGTGGTCTGAAATGTGGTTTAAATAAAATATTTGAATAATGGTAGGATGAACTAATTACAGTGTTTGAATCTGCAGGAAGAAAAAAGTGTTATTTTAATCATAGCATTCATATCCATTGAAGAATTATTGTCAGTTGTTCTATAATATATTGCAGCATGTTCTTGACATTAATACTTTAAGCACACCCAGATACGTGCACACGTGCAAGCCCAGAAACATGTGAAGTGTAACACTGCAGTTACTTTTGTCACTTTTGCAGAGTACGCTGTAGGTGGCCTGATGCCAGACATAAATATGTTCATAAAGGAAGAAAAAAATGATGTGAGAGATGTCAAATACAACATATGCAGTGCTAGGAAAATCTGTCCTAAAATCTGTCCATCTCACATTAGTCCATCATTATAATTATTACAACTGTAACGATGGCAGTGATAACGTTAAAGCTAAAACCAAAAGATGACCCTACTCTAACTTTACATTTACACTTATGTACTGTCCATCACCAGTGTGGCACTCTTTGTACCTGTATTGTGGCTACATGCATACAGGTTTATGGAAGGTTCTTTACAGATGATGAATCTATCAAAGTTATCTATCAAAATTGAGCAGTTTGGAAAGTCAGCTAGTTCCTGATTATTGGCAGCAATGCTGTGTGTATCCATAATGTCAGCACACACATATTTACACTGCCTCTGTGTGTTTAAGAAAACACTGTGACCACACAGCAGACCTGAAGCATCTTCATACATCATTATATGTAATCTGAGGATCATATTATGACACAGCTCTGTTTATTTCAGCTGTCTGGTAAAGGTAATGAGAAACAAAGTGTGTGTGTAAATGTTTTGTTTTGTTTTTGTTGTTGTTTTTGTTTTAGGGGGGGGCTTATCTGAATCAAGATAACCCAAGGAGAGATTAAATTGTATTAATTACTGTACAGATTGTAGAGGCTGCTTAGGCAAATTTGTAATTTCCAATATTGGGCTATACAAATGAAATTGACTTATGTGAGTACATGTGCAGGAATAAGTGATTGAGTTATACTATATGAGCGTTTAGATAATAGACTCTATGAAGGTCACGAGTGTGTGTGTGTGTCCACATGACAGAGAGAGTGAGAGAAAAAAAGTGGTGTGACAGGATGGGGAGGAGGGTGCCTCCCTGGGTGACACAGTCCCACAGAGACCCAATCTGTTCACTTCGGGGAGAGTGAGAGGCTCATGGAGGAAAGGGGGAGACACCACTACTGAAAATTACAAAATGACTGCAGAAATTTGCATTTAAAAATGTAAAAAAAAACATCTGAACCACAATTAGAGGGTGAGAGGGAAACAATTTTAGTTATTATTTTAACTAACTTTATTATTTTAGCAAAATGCAGGATCAATTCAGCACATGGATGTAGTGGACAAATAATGACCAGGACGTCTGGCGTTATATAATATTTTTAGTGTCAACCTCCCTTGCTGTCTCTCTCTATCATCCTCTTATGAGAGGATTACAAAGAACGCTCTGTGAATTGGTGAATTTAATATACAGGGTAACAAAAGTCCCAGGTCAGTAACCAGCACGTGAGCGTCACAGCGGTGCTACATACATACAAAATTACATTATAGCATTATTTCATCATCAAGAGAAGAGTAGTGCAGATATTTACCTCCTGGTGAAAAGAAACAATAGTGTTCTATCATACTGGCTCTAAATAAAAATGTCACATGTGGTTAAATGAGGAACAATTACTGAGCATTCATATTGATGATTAGGAATACTCAATGTAAAAATGATAATCTTTTTTAGTATGTGTGTATTTTTAAGTTACATCTACTAAACGATCACCTCAAAAGTTGCATTCATTGAATCAAAGAGTTCAAATCCAAAGTGTAAAGGCACTGAAGTCTTTTTCCTGTCTTATTTTATGTTATGCAGGTTGAACTTGAGTCCTATGCTCAGGTGAAGTGCACAGTTTGAGGTGCGAGTAGTTACTAGGTCTCCACTGAGCCTGCTACTATTGTAATTATGATATTTCAGAGAGCCCTGAGGTCACGGGACTCCTGCCTGCTCATGCTCTCTCGCTCATTAATTGTTGCCAGCTGAGACCAATCACGTCCTCGCTACGCTAACGAGAGACGCTACATCAGCTGAGTAAAAAACTCACAGTGTGGTGAGACTCACACGGAGGCAAATATCCAGGGACAACTCTTCTAATGTGTGTGTGTCTCATACCTTTACATGCACAGGAATCTCCATTTTTTACCAACCAGGCAGTCACAGTGACAAATGATGATTTATGTCAAGATAACAGTATTTATGTGTAACCTGAGAGGCCTGTGCCAATTTAAAACACCTTATTAGAATATCAGAAGAGGGAGACCCACAGCTAGTCAGCTATTCTGGGATGTTTGCATAAGCATTAAACTGAGATTGCCCTTTAGTGGGAAGCATCGGTAATTAACATCTTTTTTTTTTTTCGCTGTGGGCTAGCCTCGTTAGCTGGTAGCATATGTGTAGGTGCCAGGCTGCAATCTGTCTTGAGGTTTAATGAGGACTCAGAAGAAGGATACTGAGCTCCACTCATGGGGACGAGTCAGCACGTTTGTTTGATACAGAGAGGATAGCAGTGAGTGAGAGAGTTGCCAAATGATTCAAACAGAGAAGATGTACACACTTTCCTTACTTTTTGATCATCAATTTAATCCCATTTGTCTTGTGTGCTGAGGTGCACGTGCTAAAGCTCCATTACAAGAGGCCAGTGCCAATTATGGGTGCAACTGACAATTGTTTTCAGTGACTAATCTGCAGATTATTTTCACGATCAATCATTAGTCTGTGAACTGTCAGAAAATATTATAGATGCAATAAAAGATGCAATTTACATGTTTTATCTGACCAACAGTCCAAAACCAAAAGATATTCAGTTTGTTATATATGACTAATAATAGATGGAAATCTTCACATATGAGAAGCTGAAACTAGTAAATTGTTGGTATTTTTGCATGAAAATGACTAAAACAATTATTTGATTATCAAAATAATTACCAACTAATTTTCTATTTCTCTTTTGACAAATAAATTGACTAATTGTTGCAGCTCTCTATCAAAATACATATGATGGCCTGCATGTGCTGTAGCTAAAATAATAATGGACAGGCGGTCAAACAGGTTTTTTCTTTATAAATAAATCTAAAACAGAATATTTCAGGAAGCATTAAATGTTTGATATGAAACTTAAAATACCCGTAAGTAAAAGCAATGTGATTCAAAGGCCAGCACGAACCTCTGTGTTGTCACAGAGAGAGAAGCATGCTGAACCACGCCCAGTGCTAGTCTGCCCTTCCATATTCATTTCCGGAAGTAAATCATTTTTGTAATCCTAATCTGAATGTTGTGACAGATTAAGAGAGAAAGAGAGCGAGAGAGAAAGAGAGAGAGAGAGAGATTGAGGATGCAGCTTCTCTAATCTCTCTCATCTCTAAACGTTGCTTTACAAGTGTAGTTTTTCTGTTCTTTGGGTTCTACTTGACAATCAGAATAGTTTAGTGAATTGATAATTACACTGGCATATCTTTTGTTTCTGTTTTGTTTGTTTGTTTTTTGGCTGGTTGCATTAATGTATAAAGAGATTATGCAGAGTCTGCTGTGAGGAAATGGGGGAGGGAGTAAAATCCACATGCATAACTAAGAAATATAACGACTGCATGGCTGAGACAGAGTGTACAGTACATGCAGAGACAGACAGGCTAGTAGATAGATAGATACTGACAGATTATGGTGTAAAAGCTAGAGTGAATTATTTATCTCACCCAAAAACACTTCAATAATTAACGAGTGTCAGAGTCTGACTTGTCTTGTGTTAGCGTGCGTGAATAAGTTATTTTGGAGTTTCAGTGTGCTGAGAGCCTGAGAGAGAGAGAGAGAGAGAGAGAGAGAGAGAGAGAGAGAGAGAGAGAGAGAGAGAGAGAGAGAGAGAGAGAGAGAGAGATTGTCTCTAATATTTGCCTGGAAAACAGAGTGGTGTTCAATGCAGTAAGCACATATTTTTGTAGCATATTTGCAGCTTAAATTTGCAACACCTCTCTAAAAAATGCAATCATCCTTGTCACATGGAACAAATCCTTGTGGTGATTGTGTCTGTTTCTGTGCATAATTCTCCAGCTCACTGACTAACTGGATCAGCCCAATGGAAAGTGGACGGCACAACACACAAGTGCGCTTCGCTGTGAACTCAGACATACTCAAAAGTACACAGAAACACACACACACAGAGGGACTATATATAAATATATAAACATATATATGTGGAAGGTGAGGTGGCACTATGTCTGATATATCTGGAGAAACAGGTCTGTTTTCTGCAGATACATGTTTCTGCATCTGTGTGTGTGTGCATGGGTGTGTGTGTGTGTGTGTGTGTATGTGTGTGTGTGTGTGTGTGTGTGTGTGTGTGTGTGTGTCTATGTGTCTGTGTGTGTGTGTTTAAATAGTGGGGGGTGTTGTTTAGAGTATGGAGGTTGTAATACACAGATGGCTGCCCTCCTGACTTCTCTGTTTGACTCCTGTGGAAAAAAGTGCCACTCGCCATTTGACAAAAAGTCAAAGTCTCACGCAAATTGAGAATTAGCCAAAATAACAACACATTTTTATATCTTTTAAGACAAATTTGACAACTCAAATAATCTAAAGGGAAATGCAGAAGGTCCCTGTCTGACAAAAAGACATTTTCGACAGATATATTTTGGAATATAACAATCACAATTGTGATACACTTTCATCTCAGTTTAGCAGTTTAGGCATGAATTTTGAGTCAATATTGCCCATAGAGAATGTAGAAACCGATGTTTTGTCAAGGAGGACATCTAAAAGACTTCAGACTTCTGCCTTTCACTACTTTCATTATCTCCATTTTTTTCATTGTTCACTCTTCCTTGCTTTCTACGCACACTCATGCTATCTGACTAACCTCACAGTATAAGACGACATGACTTTCTGTTCAGCAACACGACTGTGCTAATTGTGGTTAGATGCAGATCTACAGAGAGCTCCTGTTTGTGCCTGAGAGCAGGCATCTTGAACAGCACCAGTGTGGCAGCAGGTCCCAGGCGTCCTAAAGGAGCGGACACTGGGGGGATGTGCTGTTGTAGCGAACTAACTGCTCCACGGCTAGTGGCAGCTGCTTCCACACACTGGGACACGCTGACTCAGACACGACCCCAATATGGTGCATGTAGTCTGCATGGAGATGTGTGTATGTGTGTGTGGGTGTGTGTGTGTGTGGGTGTGTGTGTGTGTGTGTGTGTGTGTGTGTGTGTGTGTGTGTGTGTGTGTGTGTGTGTGTGTGGGTGCGTATGTGTGTGTGCCATCGAGGAGAAAACACATACTACAAAATCTCTGCAGTAACCACATGGATGAAGAAAAGAGATACATACTTCTTGTCCCAGCTCCAAAATAACATGATGACATGAAAAATATAAGATCAAAATTACATTTTAGAAACTACTATAAATGTATAGATTTGGTGAACTGTTGTGCTGACTCCAAGTCACCATTTTTTCTAAATTGCAAGTCAAATTGATTTCTCTTTAAGGCATCATCTGTACCGGAAATGTTCCTTATGCTACCAGGAAATCCCCCCTTGAGCCACTATTTCCATGTTATGCAAGTTTTTATCCCCATGTGGAGCTGTGCCTCAGTGTGTCACCTCACTGTAACCTCTCCAACTTCCCCTCATTTTCACAAGAGATGTCTCCCTGTGTCCCCTTTTTTAAGTGAAAAGTGCTTAACTATTTGCATGTATAAGCTAAACAATAAGTGAATATATCCAGAAAATATTGTGTTGCACCCTTGGATTGAACACCTCAATCAATTTGATGCATTGTTTTTGTGTCTCTTCCCAGGCTAATTGAAAAGCAACAGCCCAATGGAGAAACCATCGAGTTATCAGCGGAGGGCCGTCCTGAGCTGGTGGAGGAGAAGGAGATGCCGGTGGTGGACTGTACCTGCTTTGGATTGCCGAGGCGGTACATCATCGCCATCCTGTCTGGCCTGGGATTCTGCATTTCTTTCGGCATCCGGTGCAACCTGGGTGTGGCCATTGTAAGCATGGTCAATGATCACACTGTCTACAAAGGCAACAAAGAAGTACTGGTGGTAAGTGGCACAACAGAAATCAAAGTTTTTATACCTGCTGTTGCTGCATCTGTCTGTCTTCTGTAGGAATGTTTGCACTGTTAGACAAGCATCCCATGCACTGCATTTTTAAGAAAGAACAAAGTCATAGAGCAAATGCTGATATCACTGAAGCGTCATTGCAATAGACATATTTAAGCATATATATTCTATTTTTTTAAATATTTCCTCATGTTATTCCCTACCACAAATGAAACTATCCTAATAATTTCATGAAATATACATATTATTCAGATCAAAATTGAGATGAAACAATTTAAAAGATAGACTTTGGTTATGACTATCTTTAAAATCTTACCGTGTACAGCTATCCCTTCTGTTTTAGAGGGAACATATTTTCAATACATGTATCTGTTTCCAGGCTGCACAGTTCTCCTGGGACCCTGAGACAGTGGGGATGATCCACGGCTCCTTCTTCTGGGGCTACATCGTCACGCAGATCCCGGGTGGTTTTATATGTCAAAAATTTGCAGCCAACAGGTAAATGTCTTCAAATTTACAATGTCTTCTCCAATGTGGGTTTCTCTGTAATCTGAATAACTTTTAATTGGTTGATTGGGTGACAGTTCATTATTGGTTTGGTTATAAAAAAGCACACACAAAAAATTGAGTTTGACACACTTTGTATAAGCAGATGTAGCAACATAGAAAGACTGACCATCCTTTGTCAGTTGATCATATGTTTCTTTTTTCTCATCATTCTTGTTCTACTCTTGTTTCAATTCAATCTGATGCAGTGTGTTTGTCTTTGTGTGTTTAAGAGTGTTTGGCTTTGCCATAGTAGCCACATCAACCCTCAACATGCTGATTCCCTCTGCCGCTCGCTGCCATTACAGCTGTGTCATACTGGTCAGGATATGTCAGGGCCTTGTCGAGGTACAGTATGTGTCTGCGTGCACACATGCTAGCAGTTCTCTGTATATGACCATGTGAACACATTGAATGCAACATCAAGTGTTGTTTTTTCCTGATTATCTCGTGTCTTTCAGGGTGTTTCATACCCAGCCTGCCACGGGATCTGGGCCAAATGGGCTCCTCCACTGGAGAGAAGTCGATTAGCAACAACAGCCTTTTGTGGTAAAGTTTCAACGTCAATGACAGATCCAGAAATAATAGCACATATTTTCTGCACTCAAAATGCTTAGGATATTCTATGACTAAAAGGTGAAAAATTTAATTTGTCACTTTTCTTCCTGTTTGATACCCTCTTAGGGTCCTATGCAGGGGCGGTGGTGGCCATGCCTTTAGCTGGGATACTGGTGCAATACACTGGGTGGTCTTCAGTATTCTATGTCTATGGTTAGTATCCTTATAGTCAAATGTGTTTGTGTTACTTGCTGCGGTCACTGGATGTTACTGTGCTGTCAAATACAGTATAGCAGAGGTTCTCAAAGTGGGGTCCTCGAGAGGGTTCTTGAGAAAATGGGAATCATTTATTTTCACTGTAATTTCATCCATAAGTAACACAATGACAGAATATTTGATTATTTTGGTCATGGGTTTCATACACTTTTTCTGAAAAAGTTGTCATGTAATCTCTACATGGTGTTCCAAACCTTTGAGTGTGCTAACTTTGGGCACTGGCTTACATTCGGGAATTTTTAAAATATATTGATAAGTACTTGCATCTCTTTATCTGCTTCTGTACTGAGAGTGTTCACTGTACACTCCCTCATCTTCCTACAAACGCAACACAGTTTACAGCTGAGCTTCACGACATCAACAGCGACCTGTATGGAAATCTTAGTAGTGACCTCTTTCATTTATCTTCTCTCTTTCTCTCTTACTACTGTACCCTTTAACTCTCCCAGGCAGCTTTGGGATATTCTGGTATTTGTTCTGGGTTCTGGTGTCATATGAGAGTCCTGCAGCCCATCCCACCATCACACCGGAGGAGAGGAAGTACATTGAAGAAGCAATCGGAGAGTCTGCATCATTTCTCAATCCTCTCCATGTACGGTGTTACATGATGTTGATTTGTTTTAATTTTACAACTTGTGGATGCCCAAATACATATATTCGTTACACGTTTACACGTTAACCTACACACACACACACACACACACACATTCAGCTGACTCTCCAGTGGATCCCAGTAATATTTTATTCCTTTTCTCGTCTCGTCTTGTCTTCTTCCGCTTATCCGCTTTTTTATTCCTTTTCATGGCAGAAATTTAAAACCCCGTGGAGACACTTCTTCACCTCCATGCCAGTCTACGCCATCATTGTTGCCAACTTCTGCAGGAGCTGGACTTTCTACCTGCTGCTTATCAGCCAGCCTGCCTACTTCGAAGAGGTCTTTGGTTTTGAGATCAGCAAGGTGAGATCATATAATCTATAGAGCTTCTCAGATTTAGTTTATAGTAACTATAGTTTGACCTTGAATCCAAACTGTTTCATCTTTTGCCACAGTTGCATTTCCCAAATCTCTACATCGGAGGTGGCGAGCGCAAAGTTATTATGGCCCATAATCAGAAAAGCCTCAATTAAGGAGTATAAGGCTCATATTGTAAAAAGCTGAATTTTCCATTAAAATTGAAGGTTCATGTGATCCCCACGCTCAAATTTTATGACCAAGGAATAAATTATAGAGACTCATCTCTACAAACCACCTGAGAGTGTCATTAAACTGAAGATTCCTCTAATAAAGAATCACATTTAGGTTATGAAAACCAGTCTTTCATATTGAATTATCTATACTTTGTGAAAAAAATCTAGCTGGGGTGTCAAGACACATTTTGAAGGACCAGTTGTAGGATTTAGTGGCAGCTGTAGAAACATGGCGTTTCAACATGCAATGAAAGAGAACCCACTCCTTATGTAGATATAAAGGGCTCATTCTAAGGTAACATATAAAATAATTATTATTTTCAAATGATTATACACTAATTTAAACATACTTATGAATAATATATTCTGCTAGATGCCATTAAACTCTACACATTAGTCCTTTATCTGATCTTCAGCCGTTCATTGTCTCTAGTAGTAGAAATAAAAACAATATTCTGGTCTTACTTACTCTCCCCTTTCCTCTTTCAGGTGGGTATGGTGTCAGCTTTGCCCCATCTGGTGATGACAATCATCGTGCCCATTGGAGGCCAGTTGGCAGACTACCTGAGAACCCACAACCTGATGTCCACCACCAACGTCAGGAAGCTCATGAACTGTGGAGGTGAGCGTGTCAAACATTTAAGGGTGGTGGTTGGAGGAAGGGGGGAGGAGGAATGAAAATGAAGAAGAAAGCTTAGGACAGTGAGAGCAGAAACTTGATGGGCTACTGCAGTAAGACATGATTTAACAACACCGCTATTTAAGTTTGTGTATGTAAGTGCTCAAATGTTTATGCTTGAATATTGTGAAATGCTGTCAAAATATATGAAAGATAAATATTGGCTGCATAAAAGAAAAATTAAAGTCAGACTTTGAGACTAAAAAACGATATATCAGCCCTACTTAAAGAAACCTCAGAATCTTGAAGTAAACTCAACATACCTGTCCCTAAACAGAGTAAAGTGCAGCCAAATACCTGTCAGCTGTGGGTGATACTGAAATAACATTTTACAGACACTCACACAGAAGCACATTTCGATCTTTGCTTTAGTGTAATCAACACACAAGGAACAATCACACTCTGACAAACTAACATAAATCCTGAGTTCAACGAGCCCCAGTTGTTTTAAACTTCTTTTGTATACTCCCTTCTTCTGTTAGTTTTTGACGAGTTTACTCGGATGTTTCAGGTTTTGGAATGGAGGCCACCCTCCTGCTGGTGGTGGGATACTCTCACACAAAAGCGGTTGCCATTTCCTTCTTGGTCCTTGCTGTTGGTTTCAGTGGATTTGCTATCTCAGGTATGAACAAGGCTATGAATAAGTTAGCTTGATATCATCAGACCTCTCAGTAGCTCAGTGATAATTATTAAATCAACAATTTGTGAGAACATTGGTATTTAACAGGTTGATGCCCTGTTTTAACACTAATGAGTGCTTCATGATGGTCAAAACTTCAACAGTAAATCTCAGCCCTCATCTGTTTTTCTGTACTGTGTTGCTGAGAGAAATATCAGTGCATGTGGGTGTTTTGAAAAAAAAACTGTTTCAGTAACACTGAAAGATGAAAACAGAAATTGGGGACAATGATGCTGTGCATTGTTTTTGTTGCACTCAGGGTTTAATGTCAATCACTTGGATATCGCCCCTCGATACGCCAGCATACTGATGGGCATCTCAAATGGGGTTGGAACATTATCTGGAATGGTCTGTCCTCTCATAGTAGGAGCCATGACAAAGCACAAGGTAAAACACATTAACTTCTATCAACTTTTCTTTTACTTAATATTTTAATGGTAAATCAGAGACACTTACTCTTGAACTCACCTATGTTTGATATCTTTTACATCATTCCAGACACGTGATGAGTGGAAGTATGTCTTCCTGATAGCTGCCCTTGTTCATTATGGAGGAGTGATTTTCTATGGTATGACTTGACTATGATTAAATAGATTAAATTTTGTAAGGCATGTTTAGAAGACTTCAGTCGTAAAGGTTTTTTTTTTTTTTTTTTCTCACCAGGACTCTTTGCATCAGGAGAAAAGCAGCCATGGGCAGACATAGAGGACACAAGTGAGGAGAAATGTGGAATCATCGATGAAGACGAACTGGCCAATGAGACAGAGGAGCTCTACCATGGAGGTGGGCAGTACGGGGCCATGAGCCAACAGGTGGCTGGTTCCAACGGAGGAGGAGGAGGAGGAGGGGGAGGAGGAGGAGGAGGAGGCGGGGCTGGATGGGTGTCGGACTGGGATAAATCTGAGGAGTATGTGCAACCTCCTGGATACAACTCTTACATGTATGGGGGAGAAAAGGAGCTGACATAGAAGAAAAGCTGACACGATACACATTTAAAAAAAATTCAACAAGATAAAGGAAAGAGGAAGATTGTTGTTGGAGAGGGATTGTAAGAGAGAGTCACTGCAATACTGAATGGACCTGCTGTGTGCTTTTGTACAATATTTACAATTGCACTTATCAAAAGTACGCATCTGATTCATTCCATTGTGCGTGTGTGTGTGTGTGTGTTTGTTTGTGTGTGTGTGTGTGTATGGGTGTGTGTCTGTGTGTGTGTGTGTGTGTGTGTGTGTGTGTGTGTTTGTGTGTGTGCACGTGCATGTCAGTGTTAGAGTTGTTAATGTGCATAAACACATACAGTATTCATTTGCAAAAACTGAACTTATCTCCCACACTTCCTTCCTGCTCCTGTGCTAGTTGTGATTGGTCAGGAGTTCGGTTTCCATGACATCACTTAGGAGATTCTGTATGTATGTGTGTGTGTGTCTGTGTGTGTGTGTGTATGTGGGCTTTTTGCCTGTACAGCAACTCTCCCAAGCCACTGGCATTGTATTGTATTTAAACTTTTATGTGTAAGCCTCACATTTCTGTTTTTTTGCTGGAAAAGCACTTCTGGGATTTTTTTTTAAATGTGAACATTTTGAGCTTATTACATTGTCCAAATGATCAAATATAAAATGTGATGTCGTTAAAAAAGCTTACACTCAATTGTTCCAGTATATATTACTCTCAATTCTCTCAGCTATAGTAGATATCACAAACTAAAAGTAAAATATGTTTTTATGAGTGAGGGTCCTTGCAGACTATCGTAAGACACTGGAAATGCATCCATTTAATTTTCCTTCATCACAGCAACATGATATTTCCAAAGCATGCATAATTAAAGTATATGGTATTCAACATGGGTTCATTTACTGTAGTTGGTACTTAACCTTTCAATCAAAGAGGAAAATGGTGCTTAGCTGTTGTATCATTCTGTGTGAAATGCTTTTGTTACAACAGGCTCCCCTTTGTGTGCTTTATATGTGTGTGTGTATTTGAATGTGCACAAAGCTGCATGTGGTGTCTAGCTGAATCTCACCTGAGTCTGACCTAACTAGGTCATGTACAGCTAGGCTTATGGGTCACAAGGCACATATCATGAGCAATCATCTGACACTTTTAACTTTTCATTTGGTGTGTACGGTCCCACTGGAGAGGTGGCCTGTAAAGACAAGTAAAGTATGCGTGATATAGTGATTTTAAACCAGCGTGGGACTATAATTCAAATATTCCCAGGCATCAAAGAACATGCTGCCTCTGTTTTTGCCTTTTTCTGAGTCTTTGTGGCTGCCTCTCCACCTGTCTTCCTGCCTGTATTCAACAACATGTTCTCTGTCTTCTCCTCCAATCTTTGATATCTGTCACTGATGGTTCAATGTCTCTCATACATCAGTTCTGTTTGAGTTGGTGGGTTAGAGCTTTTCAGATTGTCTGTGTGTGTGTGTGATAGTAAGTGTGTTGTTTTGTTGGGTGCAGGTGCTGAAACATTGTGCAGTGAGCATGTTTTAATGAGCACAGCAGTGCAGTATCCTGCCATCCCTCTCTTCCTTTTAAACAACAACAACACACACACACAGGGTGCTAATTTCATGCAAGCACTCTCAAAAGCACCACACACAGTGTGCAGAGGGAGTGGTGGAACACTATTTGGTATTTACATGGCTGTGAAGTGCACCCATGGCGCACAGGGAGAAACAGGGTGGGATTTGTAAGATTTTATTATCATGTATTATTAGAGGGTGTGTTAAAGTTTAGTAACAGCCATGGTCAAACACATCAGCTCCGCTTAAAGCCCTTTAAAAGCAGCTATCTCGCCATGTTTATGCATTGATAGCTGGGTAATTGAGTGAATGGTCTAGAGGAACTTCTCCTGAGAGGGCACTAGCATTCTCACACAGAAGGTGAACTGTCCTACTGTATTGTGCAAGCTGCACATTGCAACTCTTTGCACCTGCACATGCAGTAGATAGAGCCAGCAGACATGACACAACATGTGCATGCACACACGCACACACAATTCTGCATTCTGCGTGTACTCACAAGTCACGCTGACACACAGCAGCTTATCTTGAAATTAAAGGTACATTTGGAGATGCCTCTTTTTCAGATCAAGTCTATTTAACTTGTGGAGGGTTTGTGATTTGACCTCACTTATGTGGGAAGAAAAAATTCACTGCTGGAATGTAAAAGGATTTATGGAGTTATGGTAAAAATGTGTTAGTATTATAAAAATTCAGGCAAATTGCCATTTTGTTTTGAGAGAAATGTCTTAAGGGCATGAATGATCATTCCTGTGAACAATTTCATTTTTAAGTGTTGTATCAGTGTATATTTGATCAAGTTTCTTCTTTGTCTCAGTTTATGGCTGTTTTCCAATGTTGTCCTCCTCCTCCTTGATGAAATGTGTGGTTAACTGGTGGGAATCAGTGTGAAAATACAACAAAAAAAGATTATAATATTTAAACATGCAAAATGTGGAAAATATTCTATGTATAAAAGATGTATATGTGACAAATCCTTGTGTATAATAAAATGTAAGCAACAATTTAAGATTCATTATGTCACTATGTCAGCACAATCAGCAGGATTTATCACCTAAAGAGTATGATGACGCATTAAATGAGTGTTGAATTTTTTACATCATGAGCGCAATGTCAGTTCTCTCTCTGTCTTTCTTTCTCTCAGCACAGATGGATGCAGGATTATCTCCGTGATTTTAGGCAAAGATTAGATAGGAGAGCAGATGCACTCGGTGGGAGAGTGAAGCAGAAACATGAACGTCACAGACAGGGGAAGTGAGGATGGACCAGAGGGTGGGGCATGATGCATGTGATGCATGTGTGTGCGTGTGTATGTGTATGTGTGTGTGTGTGTGTGTGTGTGTGTGTGTGTGTGTGTGTGTGTGTGTGTGTGTGTGTGTGTGTGTGTGTGTTATATGTTTTCCTTAGTGTCTATTTAAAAGCAGAAATTAAAACTTGGGTTTCAGGCTCAACTAATCTATAATTTGGGTGATTACTGATTATTTTCACAATTATTTGATATTAATATTGTGTTGCAGTTTCTCATTTTGACCACAAGTTGGCAATGAACACATGATTCTGGGATTGTCATTGTACTGGTACCTAAAATACTGAGGTCAGTATTGAAACACCTCTTACATGAAGCATTTATTGCCAACAGTAGTATTAATTAGTAGTTGTTACAATAATCACACCAATAATTAGTTGACAATACTAATAATTGATATTGACACTATTTTAGTGTTGCAGTTCATCACTGTGAGCACATGAGGGCAGTGAAGACCTGTGATTTTAAATGCACCAATCAATGGTCAATTGTCAACCCCTTAACTACAATCACAATGCCACCATTTGAAAACTTTAAAAAAAATAAGAATATAAATAGTTGTCGGTTGACTGACCAATGTGTAAATTAAGTGGGCAAAATATTCACAAACGCATTATTTATTACAGAAATGTTGGTTGCAATGCATTTTAAAAGATGAAGAGGTTCATGTTCATACAGAATACGTATATTAATCAATCAATCATAATATAATATAATATTATAATGATAGTACTTAGATGGCTATGAATACCCTTATTGATATCTCTAAGTAATATCATTGATCACTATTGAAGTGTGGTTCTGAAGACTATGAAGATGAGTCCCATATATCTGTGAAAGGTTCCTGAAAGACCACGCCCAACTAGGAGTGTTCCTGTTTGTGATTGTTCATCTATGCTAGCTGTAGGCGGGCTTTTAAACTCTAGCTCCAGTGTGATTGGGTTATTAAGACGTCTGTGTATCTTCCGTCATCTCATTGGCTGTTGAGCGAGGGGATTAACGCCCTAGGTAGCGCCCCTGCCTGTTACAACGAGCCACAATGGAGACTAAATAGGAACTCGAGCGAAATATCCGGGCGTTTTATTTAATTAAAACAGTAAGTTACAAGTGTATCAGCAGTGTTATAAATCTCCAGCTCATACATTGACAAGTAATTAGAAAAAGAGGTTGCGGACAGATTCTTTAAGTTTCTACAAGTGTTTTGAACAAGGAAATCGTCTCAGGCTAACGTTATGTAGCAAGCTAATCTCATTTATCCATTCGTAAACTCAGCTATCATTTCACGGACTGTTACAAATATTTCAACAAGGTAAGGACTTTCACCGCCATTTCCAGTAACTCCATATAAAAGCTTAACTTTTAAGACAACTATAGTCAACGGACAGTCACCTTAAATCTGGGTCACTGTCTCGCCATGTCATGTTGGAGGGAGGAAGGAGGCAAATCCCGACTCATTAGGTTTTGATCATGTCCACCTGATACTGTAGTGAAATCACGGCTTTTTGTTACAACTCTTGACCTGCTGGCTTCATCCCAATCTCCAGGCATGACTGAGTATAAACTTGTGGTGGTCGGGGCAGGAGGCGTGGGGAAGAGCGCCCTCACCATCCAGCTCATCCAGAACCACTTTGTGGATGAATATGATCCAACCATTGAGGTGAGAGACCCACCATTACAAATTCAACCTGTTTTAAAAGTTGAGTTTATTAAAGAGAGATGACTGTACAAATGACATTATTCTCTAACAAGGATAAACGATGCTGACCAACGACCTGACACACACACACACACACACACACAATGTGGTATTTACATAGACTTTGATTCATTTCTTGGAGTGTTACCCCTTATCTTAACCACTGACCCAAAAATCATCATTTTAGTAATTGCTGACACAGTTTTTGTCCCCAATTGTATAAGCTGTCCTCAATCAACTGGTCTTAAGTCTGGTGTGTGTCACTGAAAGTGTCATACACACACAACACACTTAATAGGAATTAATATAAATATCAATATATAACAAACTTGTTATTCAAAGTTTTAAAAACAAGTTGATAAAATGTCAAATTAATGCTGACAGGATATTTAAATTTCATGAGAGAAAATATGTAATATGACCAGCCGTTTATTTTAAAAGTGAAAGCAGACTGCAGAGGCAGGGCTATGTTTAGAGATGCTAGTCTCCCCTTGAAGCAGAGACATGATTTTACTGTCCTTTGTGCCAAAAGTCAAGAGTGATGGTGAAAAAGGAGCAGTGATGGACCAAGTATATAGATACCTTGCTATAGATCCCCTCCAAACTTGTTTTAAACATTTTATACATAATATATAAAATGATATTGTACTACTAATGTGTCTGTTTTTTCCACACACAAAAAACTGAAATACCAAATTATAATCCAAGAAATTGCATCTACTACTTCTTCCTCAATCAAAAACCCCCAATCTATAAATATGCAAATATTGTTGATTTCTAAAGTTTTCTTACTGGACACAACATGTCTCCCGCTTCACTGTAAAGTCCATTCTCAGTGTTTGTGCACTGGAGGCTTCAAGTTTCCTCATCACATTTCTGTAAATTAATTATTGGATCAGAATTTGCTCTAAACTATTTATGGTGTGTCAAATCATGTATGTAGCCCCGCCCTTTTAACTTAGATTTTTAACGAGCGCACTTTGAGCAGATGATTGTGAAAACAGCATTCCATTGTTAAAGTGTACTATCAGATAGTTTTTGTATAGCTTGAGACAGGATATAAAGTTACATGTTTGCAAGAAGTTCTGTTCCTGTCTGACAAATGTTTCATCACTGCAACATGTCTTTAGGTCTCTTTTAAGTCCATGTGGGTTTGGCACTGCAGATGTGCAAGTAACAAAACAGAAAAATACAAGTTTTATTATCAGAATGTGCTTAAAACATCAAATGTGAAAATATTCATTATGTAGAGACATTATGTATTACATCATAGGATTATTATTGCTGATCTATAAACGTGAAAATAATCAATATTGTAGGAAGTACTATTGGTGGTTTCTCAAAATATTTACACAATGTGATTTTTGATAAATTATCATCAGTAATGTGGATTAGGTGACTAAGTAAGGTCAAAAAGTTACATCATTTTAATGTGAAGCAGTCTCTAAAACCAGGAAACTCTTATCACATTAGGATATCTAAAATGTAAGACGATATCTAGTCTCATTTTATGATATCATTATAAAAATCCATATATTTTTCAGCTTAAACTGCTAAAGTAACTTGTAGCTATGGCTCATTGTCAAATAAATGCAGTGCAGTAAAACGTCACTAAGCTGTCATCACCAATCACAGCATCATCAATCAGGTCAAAATCTTGTTAGACCCGTCACAACCTCTAAAAGTGGACTTGAACATGGAGATACCAGGTAAATCCTATTAAAGCAAAGAGCTCTCCAGTAAGCTCATTCTTTACACATAATTGTCACGGACGACAGCGAGATAGAAATCAACACTGCTGTCTCTGCTTTTGTTGAAAACTGTTCAGCCAACAAGGTCTTGTTGCTACATGACGCAGTGGTGTGGCAGTCAGTATGATGCAATCATTCAGTCAGATTTATCTATCTATATTTTTTTAACGTGCTGCATTACAGGTAGGGTGCAAAACTAACATTTTTGTGCATTGGCCAAAAGGTTAATGAATGTTCAAATATGACCAGCCTCTTAACAGCATTTGGTGGCAACTGGTGTTAATTTGGTGCTCTGGTTACAGGACTCCTACAGAAAACAGGTGGTGATTGATGGAGAGACATGTCTGTTGGACATCCTGGACACTGCAGGTCAGGAGGAGTACAGCGCTATGAGGGACCAGTACATGAGGACAGGAGAGGGCTTCCTCTGTGTGTTTGCCATCAACAACACCAAGTCCTTTGAGGATGTTCACCTCTACAGGTACAAGATGCTTCATGTCTGTGCCAGTATTTAAACCCATGTACAGAGAGAAGTGACGACAATACTGTCAGAGCAGGATGGATTAAATGACCATGTCAACAGTATGTGTCTGTCTAGCCCTAAACAGGTCACTTCCCGATCAGCAGGAAGCACTTGTAATCATTTTGTAATACATTTACTGATATGCAGAGTGTGGTTAAAAGCTACGAGCACTTCAATCTGGTTTGTTCAGTTATGAGTCACAGGAAGAAGTATTACTGTATATGGACATACTGGGAAATATCTTTTGTAAGCAGATTCTTTGATTTCACATCACGGGAATGAGGAACATTTACAGTCAGCGATGACATGTGGTGCAGTGTAGGTTTAAAAGTGACAGAAAAAAACACAAGCTGTTGTAAAACCAGGTAGAGTGTGTCCGTTGTGTTTTAGATAATGTGTCAGGAGTATGAATTATAAATGAAAAAGTGAACACACCCATAGCAGGGTAATTTTCTGGGAATTTATAACCGTGCGTCTGTTTTCACACTTTAATGGAGGTATGTGATTGGACTCCTGTGAGGTTCAATGGAAGGTGAGCATGCTGAAGTTGTGCAATAGACTGCCGCTGGGTTTATCAACCAACCGCCAGTCAAATATTTTATTTCTGCGGAGGTTTAGTTTGCATCTGATATCAGGTATCAAATATTAGATATATTATAGGAAGGTGGGGAAGGTCTGGGCTAAATGCATACATAAATGAGCAGAAGAAATCTGGGAAAGCCAAAACAGAACATGTCGGTTTTTTAAAGACTTGTTTAAATGTGAAACATAGTCAAAAGTTTACACACACTTATGGAAATGCGTCCAAACTTTTGACTGGTAATGTATTTTCTATAATAATTTGACTAATAATAAGAACTCAGTTAGTGGATAAAATTGAAAGGATGTGAGATGGAAAATTAATTCCTGGTAGTTGCAGAAAAAAAAATGTACCTCACACAAAATAACTTCAAATTACGTTATGGAGAAAGTGCCAATATGGCACTGCCATATTTATTATGCTGCTTTGCAGTCATTGCAAATTGCAAATTTCCTATCCGTAGGACACACTTGGAAATAGTTCCAAACCACAGATATAACGTCATGCACCGGGTGAGCAAGCTTGTTAGCCACGGTTAGCCACAAACAAGTCTAGAGTGTTGTTGTTATACGTCATCAAGCGTGTGCTGGTAAACGTCCCATGCTGCGTTCATGCAGTAATTGGAGGGCCGATATTATCGGACATCCCTAATTATGGTGATTCAATTATTGGATATCTACTGGAAAATTGTATGTATGCTATTGAAATTTGTTTCAGGTGTGTGTTGTTTAAATATATTTAATAAATATATACACACACAAACTCTGTACATAGCCTCAGTCTCTAAGGGGTTGCTGCTCCTGTGTCTTCCTCAGAGAGCAGATCAACCGGGTGAAGGACAGTGACAGTGTCCCCATGGTGCTGGTGGGGAATAAGAGCGACTTGAGTTCCCGCTCGGTGGAGACGCGGCAGGCGCAGGAGCTGGCACGAACCTACGGTGTACCGTTTGTTGAGACCTCTGCCAAAACCAGACAGGTGGGTAGATATTATCTGTATTTAGATTGGTTTTAAAATAAATAAATTGCGTACTAATGAAAATAAATCAAATATATTTCAGTAAAAATCATTTTTCTGTTTGTGTCTTGCAGGGTGTAGAGGAAGCTTTCTATTCACTTGTACGGGAGATTAGAAGATATAAAGAGACCAATCGCAGCAACAAGAAGAGCAAGAAGAACACTCAGAGACGTTGCATAATACTATAGCAAACCACACACCAGCATCCCACAGATGCAGCACTTGTTTCATGCTCCCCCTTTCACACACACACACCCTGCACCTCCTCTGTCACTTCAGAGACGTCCAGGACAGCTCTGGACAGGGAAGCTGATCCAGTCTCCTATGGTCAGTTTTTAGTTAAAGGCGTACTATGCAGGATTTGTCGGCTGCTGTACTCAATCATAGCTCCTCCTCCCAGCTCAACAACACCACAGCGAGCTGTGAGCAGCGGTGGTCAAGTGAGCTAGAGAGTGAATGAAGAGGAGCAATGGTAGTGAGAACAAAGCTGTGGATCAGATAAATCAAATATGTTCTGATTGTTTCACGGCTGTTGTGTTCTTAAGTACAAATAAACACACATGCGCGTGAAAGTGCCACAATGCTCTGAATCCAGAACTTCATCCTGTTCTGTGTGTGTAGCTCAGCCCTCAGTCAAACGCTCACACAGACCAGAGGAGAGAGACAGAGACAGCAAAGTAACCTGGTCGCTACGAGTCCTGACCCTCACCCTGTGTGCTGTTATTGGCTGGGGGCTTAAATCCTGCATAGCATGCCTTTAACAATATGCCGCAACAAGACTGGCCATTTATTCATCCAATGTGCAGTGTCCATTTAACGCTGTGAACTCTGTTGGTTTATGTTCTCATGACCAAACAACCAGAAAGTGCAGTTTTAAGTTGAGGTTTGTTTTGTTTTTGTTTTTTTGGTTACAGTCAGCATTTGTGAATACTTAATTTGAATTTGTCATTCAGGAACCTAAATGAGAATAAGTCTGGAAAGATCATTTCTCAGTCTAGAATTGTGATTTGTCCGGCCAGTTTTTTTTACAGACAGTTCAGCTCCTGTTCAGGGGTTCACAGTGGTGCGTCGCTGCACTTTGTCACATCAGGTGATCCAACTCGAAAATGACTTTAGGACTCAACACATTTAGTGTGGTGAAATTAATCATGTGCTTAGTATGCATCTGTCTTAATGGAGCCCCACAGTCATCATGAAAATCCTCATACTGACGAGGATACAGTTCACCTATGAAAATATTGATTGTAGACAAATGATTGGCCAAAACTTTCTGAAAGTTGAGAAATTAGTGGTGTTTTTTTTTTTTTTTTTTTTTTTTACAGGTTAGTGTGTCCTCTGAGGGTTGAAACACAACAGCAATATCAAAGACCACATCAATGAAAATGCTGTAAAAGGACACTTCAACCACAGTAACAAAGCCTCAAAATAGTGTTTCAGACTCCTAGGTGCACTTTATTCATTTCCTATTATGTGTTTATTGTAGGGTTTAGGATTAGTTAGTGCCAACTGAAAAGTTAACTCAGGAATATCAGGAAGTGAGGAATAACAGAGGAGAGCTGTGTCCAATGATTGGTTGAGATAAGATGTTCACGCCATCGTCAGCTTATTGTTGAACTACTGTTTGTTCCACACAGTCACACTGTATTCCAAAGTCTACTTTTAATACTTTTTTTTTTAATCTGTCAGTTCCAGTTTTGTTGCAGTTGTCAAGTTGCTGTGTCCAAATTCTGTGGATGCAAACATCAGACATGTAGCATGTGAAATGTGGTACGACAAACCACAGCTGATGCTGACATCAGCTCCTAGTTGAGCAGGAAGAGTTCAGACACAGCGACGCTCATGTTATCTGATCATACTTGATGCTGGATGATGAGGATATTCAATAGAGCAACCATTTTTATAGCTGTGTTCGTCTTCTTTGATAAGTAGTCACCCTAAATGTAATGGATTGTTAAATTTCTATTTTTGTAGCATTACCAATAGCTATCCCCACTTTAAAAGAAAACATCTGCATTAATAACCTGCTGCCATCAGTTATTTTAAGTTAAAGTAACTTCAGTTGCATCCTTATAACATGAGTCCATCCATGGAGGGCTCCCACTTATCCACCAAATGTTTCATTATCCAGACTGTTAAAATATGGAGCAACTTCAAAAAGGTTTGAAAACCTGACCTGGTCCGAACAAGTCTGTCACTGACAGCTGTGTAAAATCTGTAATGAACAAGTTGAGGTCCTTTACATCTGGTCTGTTTTGTTTATCTAATCTTGGCTCTTTACAGATAAGGTTGACCAGAGGATATGTGTATTTTTAAAAAGATGGACAATACAAGAACTCATCTCAAACACACAAGGTGAAGCACGTGTCTGATTTGTAAGCTCTGATAATAAATCTTTTTGTCTTACACGAAGTAAGATCAATCATTACATCTAAATACCCACTAATGATTTTGTGCTATGACCATTTAAAAAGAGGGTTGTTTCAGGCTCTGGTACCATGTCATTCGTAAGAAAGGGATGTGGTTTTTAAGGTTTTACTGGGACAATAAGGTAGAAGAGGAAGGAGATCAAGTTCTTCTTTTCATTTCTGTGAAATTACACACCTAATGTGACGTCAGTTAAAACTGGGTCATACTCTATACACTCCTATACAAACATATGTATGCTCACTGAGTATCTTTGGGGTTTTTATGAAAGGGGAACTCTGTCTTCTAATGGAAGATGGTTGCCTTTATAAAAGTACAATTTCACTTAAATATTTCATAATATCGCAGCCTGTCAGGTCTCATAAACATTTCATTAATTGTGTAATTCCCACTCACGCCTGCCACAACTGTTTAGGTGAAAGTCAAAAAATATATATTTTCACACAAGATTTTCATGTGTGTAAGAAGCATTTAAGAAAGATTTTTGCACTGACTGTTCAACAAGTAATGATCATACTGGATAGCCCAAAAATTAATATATTGCTTTTTCACTTTATTTTACAAAAAGACACTACTTAATATCATTTTTTCATAATAGAAAACATAGAAATAGTCAAATATATGCCAAAACACAGTGGTTGGATAAGAGTCCATGGTGATTAAAAAATGAGGCAAATAGGGAATGAGTGTTGGCGCCTCTCTCACCATCCAAACCGAGACACCAGCTTGCTCTGATCATCCAGATCTTTCTGAACCTTCTTCCTCATGTAGAAGATGGGACAGTCTCGGCTGCAGAGGAATGTAGAGGGACAGAGTTATTGCATGAAACCGTTTGGTGTAGCCATAATTGTGCAGTTAACATGTAGCTATAACAAATGTGTAGTTTATATACCTGGTACAGAGTACATCCTCATGGAGGGAACCCTGACAACGCTGACACTGAGTCCACAGGCGAGAGAAACGCTCCTCCAGAGTATTTAGATGAAAGATCTGAAATGTACAACCAGAGTGTAAACAACTTGAACAATGACAGGACAAAGGTGACCTTGGTGTTTAAATATTAACCAGTGAATTCTTCTGGGAACACATTTAAAAACAATCTGATGAAGAATTAATTGCACATTACTGGTTATAATTTGACCAGCTAGCTTAAAAATAACAAGTCAATAATTAAGAAATGATAGTAAATTTGATTTGATATTTAAAAAAAAAACATTGTTGTATTAACTTCAAAATCAAATGTATGAATTTCCTGAGCTCTGAAGAGCCACCATTCATGTCAGCCTCTTCAACACTGTCAGAGCTGGGACTACATACAATCTATGTAGTGGTACAGTACATCTTTCAGAGAGGAAAACATGTAATACTGAGTCATCTGGCTTCTTGCCTACCTCTTTCTGGTACAGTTCAGACTCCTTCTTCTTACAGAAATCACACACAGCCGCTGTAATGACACATCAGATGTTAAACAAACAGTACAAACTAAAGCTCTACTACTATACATACAGAAATAAGTCTGGACTGATCCTTCATTAAAAACACTCCATACATTTTTTTTTTTTTTTAATACTGAATATACAAACCATCTGTCTTGAGTACAGCTTTGCAGCCAATACATGTGCTCCTCTTCTGAGCGAACGCCATGAGGCCTCCGACCTTCGATGTCAACACGGTCTTACAACGGGTGTGGTCTCCCTCTGAAACATACCAGTGAATCGGCATCAAAATTGAGATGGGAAGTCAGATGGCAAGTATTGGGTAATTTATTTAACCAACACCCCTATCATTAGCACGCAAGAGTATTTTCTACACGTTGTGGCAAAATGGTGCAACTCTGATACATTGATAAATGATAGCCAGCTGTGATACAGAGAGAGATAAGTCTGAACGTGCAGATGCTGATTAACTTAATGATCAATTATTAGTTTAACTGTCAAGATAAATATTGAAAAATTCCCATCACAAGTTCCCAGCCTCCATCTTAAAATTGTAAAACCCCCTTAAAAATAATTGTATAGTGGCAGGAAATGGAGAAAAGCTGAGTGCAGCATGGTTTACTTTTTTATAATACTATTAAAAGTTTATGATGTGTGTAGACTCACTGAGCAGGATGCTTTCTGCCTTGCTCTCTCCCAGGATGGGCTCAAATATTCTCAGCAAGGGCTTAGACAGCTGCTGTTCGAGGTAGTATTGTGTGTCGATGGGAATTGTGTTCTCCAGCACATAGATCGGGTCCTGGAGCAACATGAAAGAAGTCAACAACATCTCGTTAGGATTTATTATGTGTGACAAGTAAAGGGTTAATAAACAAATGACATAATCATGAAAAGACAATCAAAGACACTGCTACAGACCTCTGACTTCATGTATGCTGCTGCTCCCTTTGCAGCCTTGATGATGACATACGGGACTCTGTCTCCCAGGTTGGGGGCGCTGCCTGCATCTCTTTTCCTCATCCTGGAAAATATCAATATGAGAAGGTCAATTCACCCATATCGCACACATACTGGATATATTTTCTCTATGGGCATTATTGATCACCTCTCAGCCAGCTCCACGTGCGCCTGTCTGTTACCGTACTCCTGAGCGGTACGCGTCAGCTCCTTGGTGATGACCAGCTGGCTGATGTCGATACGGTTGCACAGCAGGTCTGAGATCACTTCTTTGGCATGATCCACAGCACCCTGAGGATCCCTAAAGACACATCAGACAAGCTGTGATTACCTTCAACCCAACAACCATCACAAAGTGTATTCAGCATCTGAAGACCACATTTAGATCTTCTTGAGAAACCAAAAGGAAAAAGAAATAATGAATTATGTTACATTTTTCTCAAAATAATTATTGAACATGTCCAAATTAAATTACAGTGTGTCTGTGTGTGTGTGTGTACCTGTCTATGAGGATTCTCTGTAGACAGGTGTTAATAAGGTTAGCGACCAGAGGGCAGTTGTCTCTTCGGACAGTCTCGATGCCTTTACAGTCCATCTTGTCATGCGTGTCTGCACTGGTAGAGAAATACAGGCCTGCGTATCGCTTCTTGTTGATCAGCAGGTACGGGTAGTACACCTGTGGAATTGACAAAAAGAAGCTCTTGTTAGCTAAGAAGAATCTCTAACTCTGCCGTAACTTCAGTTTGACACTTGCAAAAGATACTTTTTGGTGAGAAGACAAGGTCCATTTCTGTTGCACATCGTTCTCTCTGTTTAGTTTGCTTAGATTAGACGACTGGTTGGTGTTATACTTCTGATGTTAATGAAATGGTACCTTCTCAAACTCCAGCTTGATGGGTGGTGTGAAATGGGACGACACCCACTCTGCTGCCTCCCTTCCAATATCCATGGCCTCCTTCACTGTGGCCACACCAAGCTTAACCATGACAGAGTCTGTGTCCCCATAAATGACCTTTAAAATATAAAATAATAATAATAATAATAATAATAAATACATATATATATATACACACACACACACACACAAAGCTCAGCTCAAAACTCAAATGACAATGATTATCTTATTGATGTGAACACAGAAAGCTGATAAAATGAGCAAAAAAAAGGAAAAAAGAGAATAGTTTAAGTCAGTATTGGTGGAGGTCAGCTCCATATATTCCTCACCTTGGCATCTGCTTGGTAACCATTGGAAATGATGTACTTGGACTCCACCAACTGTTTGGTTTGCTCGATCATCTGTCTTCCAAAACCAGTGACACTCTACAGGAGAAAAAGACAAACCATTTAAACAAATTCAGTAAAATTATCTTTTTGTGAAATCAGTTTTTAGTTCAGCAGGAAGAGTTCAGACACAGTTATCTGGTCATACTTGATCATCGATGATAAGGATGTTCAAATAGGGCAACCGCTTTTTATAGCTTTGTTGTCTTCTTTGACAATAAGTCACCATGAATATAATGGATTGTTAAATTTTCCCAATTTAAAGTAACTAACTTTTAACTTTCACTTAAAATATGGAGTAACTATAAAATATCTGAGCAAAACTGAGGTTTCTCCACTCTTTTCGCTACAATGAGAATAGCTGGTCTACCACCTTAAGTGAACTGGCTAGGGCTAGGCTAACTCATTGTTGCTAACCTCCTTCACTTTAATCAGCAGGTGTCAAGCAGGACATGGGAACTTAGGTTGAATCTTGAGGAATTGTAGCATCACTGACAAAAAGCCTAAACTGCACTGTTATGTTCACAGCTGTTTACCTCGTTTTCACTCTTTTATCTAAGCTTGCTTTACAGATAAGAAGTTCATCCTCAGTTTTTCACATAGGTCTTCGTGTTCACCCTTCTGTGTTGTGGTTTCATTGTAAGCGCTAATCTTTGCTCCACATCTTTGTTGGTTAACTTTTTTGTTCTGACTCCACATCTTTGCAAAACAGTGAGAGGAGTGACAACTTCATTTAGGCCAAATTCAAAATGATGCAGAGCATAAACTGTAAACATCATCAGTTTTCAAAACTACATAAAAAAAACAATAAACAGTACCAATTATTTTTCAAAATCTTGATGAACTGGCTACATTTAAAGACCATGACACTGACACTGTTGTAAATATAGCCACAGTAAACAGTATAACTTAAACATTCTTCTTCATAGTAGTCGCAGTATGTACATCATGATATATAACATGTAGAAAGCTTGCAAATCCACACACTTTGTAGTTTTAACACCCAGAACAAAGAGCTCACCTGCGAGATCTCTAAGCAGGGCAGCTTGCCCACCTGGGCCCCCGTGAAGCCATAGACAGAGTTTGCACTGATTTTAAGGGCCAGTTGCCGGCCATCCAGCACCTGCTTCTTAAAAGGGTCAGTCTCCTTCTTTAGCTCGGTCTTGGCCCTGCGGATAGACAGTGGGACAATCTGAGAAGGACGCCACATCACCTGTTGGATGTCATCTGTATGATATTAAAATATAATTCAAGTGTAAATCTGGAAATTGGTACAGCAAGAGGAAACAGGTCAAACACTAGTTGTGAATCAGAGGATCAAGAGAGTTGGTAGGCGTTTACAATTTAAATTTTAAAAGGTTTATTTGAACAAATTCAAACCTCTTTCTAGCAGACAGCAGGTTCTCCAGGATCTCAGGTAGAAGTCCTTTCCTCACAGAGCTCTTCACAAATTGATCACCAGTGGGCGTCTTGATGAAATCCTCTGGTGATAGACTAAAGACACACAATCCCTTCAATTGTATTACAAGACATAAGCATATTGAAAATGTTTAAATGGTCATTATGAAAGAATTAATCAATTAAGAATCTATAAATTAAATGAGCTTAAGTTGTAGTTATTATGTTGATGAATTTCAATGATTCAGGTAAAAAAATGTGTTACTTTTATTCCTATCAGCCTTCTAAATAATCCATTAATAAAAATAAGTTTGTAGGCTGGTTTAACCCTCCTGTCGTCCTCCCGGGTCAAATTGACCCCGTCTGTTTTGACTGTTCCTTCGTTCCTTCTTTCCTTCCTTTTCTTCATTTCATTCCTCCATTCCTTCCCTCCTTCCTTCCGTCCTTCTTTCCTTTACTCCCTTCCATCCTTCCCTTCCTCCATTCCATCTGTCCTTCTTTGCTCCCTCCCTCCGTCCTTCCTTCCTCCCTCCTTTCCTTCCTTCTTTCTCCCTTCCTAACTTCCGTCCTTGACTTGAGGACAACAGGAGGGTTAACATATGTGGCAAGTGGCATGAAGTCAGCAGCTCATTTTTATAAAACACATTTCAACTGCAAGAAGACAAAGCTGAGGGAAACTGAAGCCGGTTCAAGCCATTTTTAACTTTATAACTTTCATGACTCAAAAGCCATTTGTTCATGGATTTTGACGATAAACTCCCACCATGAAAAATAAAATTGCTTACCCCAGTTTCTCTGCTGAGCCTTTCTGCAGCAGCGTGGTGTAGCACAGATTATGAGCCATCATGATGGACGGATACAAGGAGGAGAAATCTAGGGTGGCAATGGGAAGGCTGTAATACCTGTAAGAAAAAGAGGTGGTGAATGAAAGGTAGATAAGAAGCTTGCACCTACTAAACCATCATCACCAGGAGTCATACACACATACCCTTTCTCTGGCTCGATGACAGTTGCTCCAGTGTAATCTTCTCCTCCTTCTGTCTTTACAACAGGCATGACCAGGTCCTGTTTCATGGCCTAAACACACATACACACTTAGTCTCCATCTGTAATATGTACGCACAGTCACACACACATGCAGTAACTGTCCTACGAGTTTGTGTTTGTTACCTGTCGCAGCAGCTGAGAGACAACTTTGATCTGTTGTCCTCTTGAGAGCAGGTAAGTTAAAGGCACACCAGTCACTCTGGCCATCTCCATGTAGTTGATCACACACATCAGCTTCTGCAGCAGACGCAGTGGGAGGTAGGCGTCTTTCAGGCAGTACACTGCTAAACGACGGCGCGTCTGTTCGTTGCCATTCTGAGATGGAGGTAAAGAAGGAGAGGACAGAAAAAAGCAATAATGTTTTTTTAGGTTACATCTTTATTTTTTTTAACATGTGAATCACTCTACAGAACACTTCAATTCCTCCTTCCTCGACAATTTGCACTTTACCTGCAGATCAGTGATGATGGAGTGTTGCACATCCTCCTTCTGTTCTTGCAGGAAGTGGAAACTCACAGCATTCAGCGTGTATGAGCGCAGTTTGTAGTCTCTGAGGAGAACCTGACACACACACACACACACACAAGTCAGATTATACGCAGTGTTTTTTTTTTTTAAATTGAACACACTCATATCCAATCAGTGTATCATGTCTTAACTGAAGGGTGGCGTAACTATTGTCATATCATAATTTAATGATTATAGTTAAGTGCTGACCTGCAGCAGATCAAACTGAACACGGCCCTCCATGTTAATGGTCTTATTCTCTCTGCGGCCCATCTGCTTGCTCTGGAAGTTTAGGTCTCGCAAGACTGACTTGATGCCTCGAACTCGACCCAAGTAAGGAAACAGATTCACCTGAAATCGAGAGATGTTATTGAGATACGTGGAAAAAACGGGGAGGGATCTGAAGTATTTCTATGACGAATACATTTGTCCCAAGGCAGTGCATTAGTATTTATCAGTAGATGAATGTGGCTCGATCTAACCTTTAAAGTAGCCGCCCTGTTGAGCAAGTAGGGAAAGTCAAAGTTTTGGATGTTGTATCCAGTGATGACATCTGGGTCCACTGTCCTCAAAAACTCTGCCCAGCTCTGCTCTCAGAGACAAAACAGAGATGTTACAGATGTGCAATAAAACATTACAAAAACATATTTTTCAGTGCTTTCCTGAAGCCAACTTGTGTACCTGCAGTAGCTGCTTCTCTTGTGTAAAACACAATATTTGACTGCCCACAATGCTGGCGCAGGACTGGAGAGTGAACACTGTGCGAATGAAGGGCTCGGTCTCACCCTGACGCTGCACCATAGATGCAATCTGAATCACAGGATCTTTGTCTGCTTCTGGGAAGATTCCTGGAAAGATAGAAAATAGATTTTCATCAAGCATGATTAGGCCTCATTATATGTTAAGAAGTCTGTTAAGGGACATACTTTCTTACCGTGTGATAATAATGCCACAGAGAAAGAAAAACACCCACCTTTTCTTCCTGCACACTCGATGTCAAAGCTGAGGACCCTGAGAGGTGCGATTCTCTGCCAGTCTCCCTCTGCTGGGTGACTTATCAAATCTGTCCATCCCACATCCACCTCATACTGACACAAGGACGCCTGAAGTACAAAGAAAGGATGAGAAAGTTAATGAACACCACTGCTGATAGGCAGACAGCACATCTTTTGTATGACCCATTGTGCAACATGTAAGATGTAAAGTGGTCTTACCTTGCCCGGGTACTGAGAATCTGTCTCTCCCATGCTCTTCTCCTCACGTACTCTGTATTTGCCTTTGGGAAGTTCAATCCAGCAGCATCCAACCACATCACAGTCCACCATAAACCTGACAAAACAGAGAGACTTATGAGACTGAAACATACAACTTCAATAATGTACTAGTCATCTGCTGTTTTATAAGAAAGTCATTAATTAAAAAACCCTATATGTGGGTTTTTCCAACTTCTTCATGACCTGTACCTACATTTTACTGAGATTTCAATGGATTTCTGAATTTATACACAAAAAAAGAAGTATCATTGTGTTAAATCAACAATCATTTGTCTACTTACACAAGCCTAGAAAGACATTGTGTGTGTGTCATCTGTGGTTAACTTGATGAGCTCCCTTAACTGTTTCGTCTTTTGAGAATACAAGAAATTCAAAATATGTTTTCAAGATTAATGTCATGTCTAATGTCTATTGCTTCCATTTGACTGGCAAATTATCGAGTCAGCTTTCCGATATCTAGAAAGCACACTCGCACACACCTAATTTCAAAATCTATGTTGGCCTCGTAGGATTGGTAACCCTGGATGGCGAAAGGTCCAAACTTGAAGCCCTGCTCCAGCAGTCTCTTTGCGGGGGCAATGAGACGAGGCATTGCCATGGTTATCCGCAAGAAATCCATAATACGTTTCCCATGGTAACCATACATATCTGTGGGGAGAAGACATTATAAGTTTGAATTCAAATGTTTTTCCTAGGCCTTATCAGATTAACAATAATTGGACCAAAGAACATACCAGAGAGTGTTTGAATTCCTTCACACACTCATATTAAATTAACAACAAATGCACATAAGCATTTGCACATCACATGTACTCACTCTCTTTGCGGGTGATTTCCACAGCTAACACAGTGATGGAGATGTTGTCTTTGTTGGAGCGCATGTCCTTCAGCACAGCAGCATTCAATTCTCTTTTAAATTCACCCAAATAATCAGCTTTGAATCCTTTTCACAGAAAAATGAAAGAAGGGAATTTTGTTTTAATTTAAAAATGGTTAATTACATGATTTTACCCTCCAAAAAGTGTGAGGAGTAGTATTCAGGAGACAGAAATGTGTTCTACTGAGATGTTTAAACGGTAACTGACTAAAAGCTAAATGTGCAAAAGTTTCATCTAAATACAAAGTGTACTCACATATTGTATTATGTATTACCAAATAGTGACAAGTACTCACCAACTGGTGCAGGAACGTAGAAGTAAGGTGCGAAACCGTGAACATGACAGCACACACTGTGGCCACTGTCTGTGACTCCAAACATCCGAATGATTGGGACTTTTCCCTGTGACTGGCCAGGCATGCCAGCTACACAAGCACCTGCCAAAAACACAAAGGAGAAAATCAACTTAGAAAGGACTCCTTTTAATATACAGCATTTGAGCCAAGATAACTGTGAGGTAGCTGCAAGATTAGGCCACTCAGAGGTAAATGAAACCCATTTTAAAGATGAAATTAGTCTTTTTGCAGTTACCTAGATAATAGTCCAGATCAATTTGCTGAAACACCAAAATATCAGAAGATGGTTCCAGTGGGGTGGCATGAGGTCGTCGCCAACGAGGGTTCAGGTCTGCTGAGAAGAGCTCCCCTGATAGAACAAGGAGGTAGGACAGATGTTAAACTTAATTGTGTTATTTATTATGACAATGGGTACAAATGAAGAAGTTGAACTGTCACAGTAACAGTAACTTCCTGGGATGAAGGTTAACTAGCTCCTCAGTTGCAGGCGTTTGCATAAATCCCACAACAAAGCAAAGCATGCTTTATTTACTCAAGGCATCACTACCAGTTTTACCATTTATTCATCACTGTTTGTTAGAGCTGGCGGCCATACAAATTACTTACCTAAAATAAGATCAAAAAAATCAGCCTGTAAAACAAAGATGACATTATTCTACATGTAGATAATGTAGTTGTCTTGTTTAACTAAAAGTGATATGAGTGTGTGACAGAGAGACTTCACACTGAGTGGGGGCTATGAGTCTCCAGTGATTTTCCAGTTTTAGTGATGGTGTAAAACTTCATTTTTGGCCAATGTCATATAACAACATTAAATGTAATGTTTTAGAAGAAACTAATAAAAGAAAGGCAAATTCATAGTCACAACTGCACTTTTCTCTGAACAACTTACCGACAGGAATGACATCATGCCCTGCCTGCCCCTCCATCTCCTCTGCCTCCATCTCTGCATCCTCAAACATGGACAATTCCTCTTCAAACTGCGATGGACTGTCCTCCCATTCACCAGCCGTCTTACCACGTTTGGCCTGGGACGCACCTCCCACGAAGGGGCCACCATTGCGTCTTTTATAATCCATGCCTGCAAGTCAGTTAAGAGCAAACTTAGTGAAACCAGCCACTTTAAAGAGGATGATTAGGGAGAAAGAAATTGCTTAATTCAATCAATTAAACACTTACCATAGCATAGTATTTAATAAATATATTCAGATTTAAACAAAACTACCAACAATATCCTACTGAACTACTTAAGTACCATATACCACATGCAATGAAAGGCAACATTTTGGTGGAAAACTAAGACATTATTCTACATATGAAAGATTAGACAGAATAAATAAGACACTGCCACTATTCCTTATACTGACGCATTTGTGGTAGCTAGAGCGGTTGGTGTGTAATATTAGGTGAAATATGTTCAGTGCTGTCATTACTAATAAAATTAATATTGTAGTACTGTGTGCCACATTTCAAGCAGCAGGGACGAGGTGTGTCCTATTTATAGGAAATAAAGTGTAATAACAAGATAAGGTGTATCATATAACTGCATAAACAGCTGATACTTTTCATAATGATAGTCATAAAGTGGAGAAATGTAATAAATCCAACTTTCCACACTGCACATCCTGCAGCTCATCTGGCCTGGCAGTCCAAACTTCTCTCAGCACAAACTGCGCACTTTTAGCATCACAGCAGCTACATTTAGTCATGCAGCTATGTTGTGTCTTTAATGATATTTCGGATTAGTGACTCGTAGTATGACGTCGGTAACTAAAAACGTGTTAATCGTTCATTTTCCCATTAACATTTGCCTTAAGACGTTGTGTATACATGTGTTAACACCAGTCAGTGTCCCAGCTGCACAGTCAATGATGGGTTATCTTTTGTTAGTAACTAGTGCAGCTGCATGCTTTTGTAACGTGCTAAATCCTACAAGCTAGCAACCCAGAGTGTAAACAACACAACAACGCAGGTCTTACCTTAAACGTGGGTGTGAAACCTGTCAGGACGACTGTGGATGGCTGGTGCGTTTCTGACAAAGTTATAAATCCTTATCAATGCTACTTCTTCACAGCAGCCCCTAGGTTGACAACAGCTCCCGCCACTAGTCTTCAATTCGTGAACTTTCACCGGCGAAGGCGCGGAAACATTTCCGTTCGTTACTAGGCCAGTTTGCCAAGGAATGGACAGTGACGCCATGAAATAGGCGGGGACTCGGCGGTAAGCGCATGTGTGGTGAGCAGGAAGTTGAACGCAGCTTGGCTGTACCTTGTACACGAAGAAGACCGTGTGTACCCGGCAAAATGACGTCAGAATAAGCGTAGCAGAGAGGGAGGGAAATACGGTTCAAGAATCTCTGTATAGCTAAATCCATGTTAACAACAGAGACAGGAGCTTTATTAACTATGTTTATTAATTACTGTCACGATAACAACATTAATCACTGTTGACTGATTGTTGAGGAGATGTGTGAAATTGGCGAATTAGTTCATTTCTGTTGTAATTTTCATCCGTAACTGTAACGTTTATAGAAATGTGGTATGGTATGGTATGGTATGGTAGTATAGGCCTGGTATGGTATGATAGTATAGTATAGTATAGTATAGTATAGTGTATGTATGGTATAGTATAGTATAGTATAGTATAGTATAGTATGGCATGGTATTATAGTATAGTATAGTATGGTATGTATGGTATGGGTATAGTATGGTATGGTTTGATAGAATAGTATAGTATGACATGTATGGTATGGTATGATAGTATAGTATGGTATGTATGGTATGATATGATAGTATAATATAGTATAGTATAGTGTTGTATAATATAATTAAGTATGGTATGGTATGATGTGGTAGAGTAGAGTACAGTAGAGTATAATCCAACCTATCTGACGTTGCTGCCATGCTTTCTAAACATACTGTGTTGTTTTGCTAGTGTTCTTATAAACCAAATCTACCCAACAGCAACATCTCACAACCAGTCAAACTAACTAGTGGCTGAGTTTGTAATAGTGAGATGCTACCTTTACCACTGCTTTACTCATTTATACTTACTGACTCTAGATTAATGTTGCTCCGCGCCTTTAAATTGCATGTAAGTGAAGCAGTGTTTTTTTTTTTGCCTTCAAAACTCTCATGATTTTTGTTGTTGTTGCTTTATCTGGGGCAATTTGATGTTTTACTCTTGACAATGTGATAAATATATATTTTCCTACTTGTAGAGTAAATGTGCTCAACTACAACAAGTTTATCATTGCCTGCCACATTTCTGTCCCTCTTGAAGACATTATATACATATTAGCTGTTATTTGATCTTTATAATGTGATATTTTAAATCATGCCAGGCTCTGGAGTATAAATACAATGTATGAGTATGACATGAGGAGTGTAGCAGTGATTCACATGATACACATGATGCACAGACTACATAACACTTAAAGGTCATGTTCACTCTGGGTAATGATGATGAACTTGGATGATAGGTATAGAAAGTAAAGTCACATATACTGATGGATGTATCGTGAAAGTTTTGGTAATGGGTTGTACACTCTATACTCAAGAGTTGAGTCACTTACAGTTAGAGAGTTAAATTCTGTTTATTGAGATCAAGCTCTCTTTCAAAACAGACAATCAGAGAACAAAGTCATTGCACAAACTGACACATTAATTCAATCAATAACATATTATTTAAAATATCAGCAATAAAAACTCATGAGTCCCTTGGAAGAATGCATATCTCCAAATTCAGTTTCAATTCAATTTGTTTTGAATTCCTCTAGTAATGTGTACATCACCATAAACCAGTGATCCCCAGTTCACAGTTGGCGTGATGTTTAAAAGCTAACCTAACATGATCTGGTGTAATGCTTTTTTCTGTTTAAACTCAATAATAATGTCAGTGATAGTCACGTAATCTTTTCATGTCAATCATTCTTTAATCCTTCTTACACTCAAACACACACACAGGAAGTCAGAGGTCATGCCACACTACACAAAACATTTTGAAGATGGCTGCAGCCTGCAGGACAGTTTGATTCTCATTTACACCTCAGCAGTGCAACTCTTTGTTGAAAGCAGGCGACATCAGGCCGCTACTTTATTTTCAGGAGCTTCACCAATATAGCCCCAGACCATTTGGCCCATGTGGTCAGGCTGATCAAGGGGTGTATAGTGGTTGGGGTGGTCAGGCAGACAGCAGTAGGTGGAAAATAGCTATTAAGGTTACTGTGGGCTAGATCACAAAGATATGCAGAGGGGTTGGGTGTCTTAATGTCACTGGTCACGTTGTATTCTCCAAACTATGTTCTCCCTGACCCCTAGAGAAGGCATTATAAATAACTTGTTTCTCTCCCTCCTCATTGGAGAAAAAAAGAAGAAGTTGGCCCCGTTGCACATAACTCCCCTCTTTTGCAGAAATGAAATGATAATTCACCAACCACTGCAGCGCTCTTTAACCTCTGCTCAGCCAATTGCGTCTCTCAGCTGAGGAAACCGCCCAGTCCCCGTCACATCGTGTTCAGAGGCGGAGACAGAGAACAGACCCCGGCCAATGAGAGTGAAGCTCATGAATAATGAGACAGTAGACACCCCGCATTCACCAACCCTGCCCTCCTCCTTCATCGCAAGCCACGGCCGTCCTGTCCCTCAATAGAAACGTAAACGCACAGAGCCAATGTGAGTCTTTGGCATTTAACTGACGACCCCGCCCCCCTTTCCCTCACTCCCCGCTGTTTTCCTTTTTTTTGGATTGACTGCGACAGCTGCCAATGATTATTTCATCTTCGTGAAGTTGGGACAAAACCGAAGGGTGAGTAGACATCTGTGTATATTTTTTATAATGATAATAGAATAGTTGATTACTTCCTCAATGGACGCGGGCGCGCATCAGGACGTGGTGTCCTTTGCGCGTTTCCGCAGCTGGTTTGCAGCGAGTGCCTGATGTCACGTCCACACTACCATGAGAACAAGTCATGAGAAAACACAGACGACACAGACAGTGACATGCATGTTCAATCGTGCAGTTTTCTGCTGATTTTGTGGTGCTGTTGTCGTCTGTGGACGGATCAGCTGCTACCGGAGGTGGGCGTGCAGTGCGTCCTCCATAGCCTGATCTGGGACATCGGGGGAGTTCTTGTCCCCTGTCAGACCTGTAGGCCCACCAAACGATAGAATCAAAATATTCATTAGATGGGCAAGAGTAATATTCATTAGATGGGCAAGATTATGATGCTGATTATTGCATTGACATTGTTATTGCCAGTAGTCCATTACAGAACATCCATAAAGTGGTCTCAAGTACAGGTGAGGATGGCCAGAGGGAATCCCAGGGGGCTCCCTAGAAATGGGCTTAAGTTTAATTTCAGCACTGGTACTGGTTTACTCTCTATAGCAATAACAGTGTACATAGGCTATCTTGTATCTAAATATAAACCCATTATCAGATGGGGCACCATAGTACAGACTTAATTGAATTTCTATTTAAAGGTGTCTGATGTGAGTCTAGTTGGGTGAAAATAGATTAAAATGATTAGTGAAAGTGTTTGACATCTACTGGAACTATGTTTTCTTATCAGGTTGGTGCTCTTTCTTACCAAGGCCTTGGACAGTGGAGAACTTTCAGCCACTCACTCAGGTTATTATCTTGTTTGTCCCTTCGTCCACTGCTATCAGGGAGGCACAAAAGGGATTTGAGATCAGCACATAGAGTATACGCAGGTTGAATTACAATGAGCGGTGTAAAAGAACAACAAACTTGTGCTTGTTTTGTAGCTTTTTACGTATCTCAGTTTCACAAATTGAGCTCATTTCATTGAAGCATATCAACAAGTGACACAACGTGAACGGTTGGATCAAGTTTGTACCTGATCCATACCTCTGACTGGGCCTCCCTCCACCTCTGCATCTTTTCTCACGCCACTCCCCCATTTGTTCAGGATGTTGCACCATGTCTGTATGCAGGAACTGAACACAAAGTTGATTTTTGAGTCATTACATTCATACCCTCAGTCTGATTGTCCTCCCTTATTACTATTTTTAAATAGAAAAAGGCAGATAATTAAACTTTTCTGTAACAGCAGGTGGCATTTACTTGGGATTTACAGCCCCCACACTGAATGCCTTATTGTTGTAGACCAGTTCAGTTTGAGATGTTACTCACATTAAGTCAAAGTGTAGATGTTGCAAAACAGGAGTCATGTACTATGTGAGTGACATGACTGTACATGTGTGGGTGCATGTGTGTTATGTAGTTACATGGGAAGGTATCCAGAAGAAGCCCATTGACCATCAGAAACTGTACACAGAGCAAATACTGTACACACACACACTCACTCTCACACACACACACACTCACACATGCACACACATATGCTCAAAGTATGTTGGGTCTATGTTACTCAATGTACCAGTACTCTGTGTTTGACCAGGGGCTCCTGCGAGAACAGCCAAAGGTTACACTTATTAAGTTACCAGGGACATGAACATATTCAGGAACATTTACTCCAACGGCTTGAAACAAATGACAGGGATCAAGTATCTTTATCCGCTTTGTGACTGCCATGATGATCATCCAAGCTCCACTAGAGAGAGCGAGTATTGTCAAATAATTGTGAAAGGGTTTTGTGGTTCATTGATGACATACACTTGCAGTTGTGAGAGGAAGTGTTGGTCAAGAGAAAGTTGCACTGTTATAGAAAATGTGTCAGTTAGACTTGGGGTGTTTCATACTGTTCAGAGAAACTTACATGAATGAATTAAGAATAAGAATTAAAATGATCCAGTTTCTGTCACAACAGGCAAGTAGTTTAAAATCCTGATAATACATCTGATGACTATTTTTGTGTCAACAGAGCAGAGCCATTTTTTTTTTACATTTCAGGTTCAGGACTTTTAGGGGGATGTCAGTGAATTAATTAAATAAGTTATACTGTAACATTCTTGATTACAGTGTGTGTTGTGTATGTAACTGTGCTTCCCGGCTCAGAGCAGCTTGTTTTGTGTTTACCCAGCATGCCGCTCGCTCGCAGCCTGTCCGTCACGTCCCTGTCAGGGATGGAGGACTGGGACGAGGAGTTTGATTTGGAGGACGCTGTTCTTTTTGAAATAGCATGGGAGGTTGCTAATAAAGGTAATAAAGTGTGCACAATATGATTATATAAAGAATTTCATGTTTAAGGTGTTTTAATGTACACAGCTTGTTCTTTTTAGGGAGAATTTGTTTTTTAATAGAGAAGTTCACAACTTATCACCATATGGCCTCACATCACATTATCACAATATATATATGTCTCCATATTGTGTGTGTCGTACGTGTGCCATGTTTGCTGCACGTGTGAAGTCGGAGGCATCTACACTGTCATCCAGACCAAAGCCCGTCTGACCGCAGAGGAATGGGGGGAGAACTATTTCCTGGTGGGTCCCTATGTGGAGAGCAATGTGCGCACTCAGGTGGAGCTGATCGAGCCCACTAACCCCGTGCTGAAGAGAACCATTGACAAGATGAACTCCAGCGGGTGTAAGGTACTACTACCACACATACACAGTAAACACACACTGAGTTATATCTGTATGTACCAGTCAAGGGCAGTCTTTCTCACTGCACATAGTTGGAGTGACTATAGAGTGAGATTGATGTGGATAATGTTCACTACACTTAAAAAAAAAAAAAAACCCTGTTAGAGATCACCCTCAGCCCTTCTTTCATATGTGACTTGCTCACTCTCTGCCCAGCTTTCTGTCCCTGATCATGCCTCTAAACCCCGTGACATTTTCCCACAAAGGTTAGAGGTTGTATCAATGTCTCTCTGTCTCTTCCTCACATACACACTCTCCAGAAATAGGTGTGTGTGTGTGTGTGTGTGTGTGTGTGTGTGTGTGTGTGTGTGTGTGTGTGTGTGTGTGTGTGTGTGTGTGTGTGTGTGTGTGTGTGTGTGTGTGTGTGTGTGTGTGTGTGTGTGTGTGTACATACTTTTAGTGTTTTGTGCTGTGTCATTCTGGCAGCGCTCTGAAATTATGGGTCATGGCTCAGAGTGGTAGTGTTACTATTTTAAAGGGATAGTGTAGCTTTTTTCAGAGAAGCCTATCTGGTTTACCTTGAATCACATGGCACATTTTGACTGTCCAAGAACCAGCCAGTGTCAGGGCAGGGTTAGTTGGGCTCTAAAGATATGTAGACTCTGAATGTTAAACTATGTCATTCATCCCACTTAAATATTCTTCAACTGTGATTGTGTCAAAGATGGTCAACAAAAAAATGGGATTTGCTACAGCTGCAACTCTAAATGTTAAACTTTACATGTCCTAAGATTTGAGTGGTGTATGCTGTTTTTCCTGCAAGATAATACATCACACATGACACCCACAAGATAGAATAAAAGTCATCTTATTTAACTTTCACTGTCTTCCACTTCCTGCAGATCTACTTTGGCCGCTGGCTTATTGAAGGCAGTCCCTATGTTATTCTAATTGATGTTGCGTACACCGCCTGGTCTCTGGACACCTGGAAGAGCGAGCTATGGGAGCACTGTGGCATTGGTGTGCCATGGTTCGACCGCGAGGCCAACGATGCCGTGCTGTTCGGCTTCCTGACAGTCTGGCTTATGGGAGAGGTCAGCAGCTCACATTAAGTACCTGACAACTGACAGGAACTTATATAAACCTATAAACTGAACTGTATATAAGAAAGAAATGAGTGATGAATTTTAGCTGTTTGTTTAGAATACTGGGTGTTTTATTTTGAAAAGGTGTTTTAATGGATATTCAGATAACCTGAAGCCCTGGAATATCAACAGGAAAATGTTGTGTTTGAGTGTAATATGTGTGTTGTCCACATTGACCCTGAGTTCTCCCACATCGCAGTACATAGCCCAGTCTGGGGAGGCGCCACACATTGTTGCCCATTTCCATGAGTGGTTGGCCGGCCTGGGCCTGGTGTTGTGTCGACAGAGACAGCTGTCCATCGCAACCGTCTTCACCACTCATGCCACACTCTTGGGACGCTACCTCTGTGCTGGAAATGTGGACTTCTATAACAGACTTTCAGAGGTGTGTGAGCAGCTGTGTGTATTTTATAGTTTATTATGTAGGAATGTAATGATTAAAAAAACACAGATACAAGTGATTTTTACTATTAGAAATGCAATGGATTAGATATTCTATCATATATTTATATTTCATTCTACTTTCTTTCTGTCCCCTTTTGTGTCTGGTGTAGTTCAACTTGGATAAGGAAGCAGGCGATAGACAGATCTACCATCGTTATTGTATTGAGCGGGCAGCTGCACACTGTGCCCACGTCTTCACCACGGTGTCACAGATCACAGCCATCGAGGCAGAGCACCTGCTCAAGAGGAAACCAGGTGTGTGGAGGTGAATTGATGTGTGGCACTGTGTTCAGAAACGTCCTCATCGGTTCATTCTGTTCTCATTTATCACTGGTTGAGCGAGTAGGTCTCACCGAACAGAGATGCAGTGTTTTTCTGGTTGTTTTTTGTATTGCATGCTTCAGTGTGAGTTAAATTGATTCCTCTTCTCCTCTCTCTTTGTGTCTCCCATTTATTGTCCATAATCTCTCCCACCACACACAGACTTTGTCACTCCCAATGGGCTCAACGTAAAGAAGTTCTCAGCTGTGCACGAGTTTCAGAACCTCCACGCTCAGAGCAAGAATCGTATTCAGGAGTTTGTCCGGGGACACTTCTACGGGTCAGAGTTCCCATAACACACATAACAATATCACAGTCAGTCAGCAAGTCAAGAGAGGATGAACATTGAATCATTGATGAATGAAATATAATAGTAAGGAGGAGTTGGGAAATAAGAGTTAAGTTGTTGGGAGGTATGTTCTGTTGTTCAGGTGGAAACATTACTTATTTTGTTAAAGTAATTGTAACTGAACGTGTACATCGACAGCCAAAGTGCAACACTCATCCAGATCATGTGACAGATTTTGGTTTGTCTTGACCATCAGGCACCTTGACTTCAACCTGGACAAGTGTTTGTTCCTCTTCATTGCTGGAAGGTATGAATTTTCCAACAAAGGAGCTGATGTCTTCTTGGAGGCTTTGGCTCGACTCAACTATCTACTGAGAGTGAGTGTGTGTTTGTCTGGTTGTCTCAGAAGATATACACATATATTAAAATGTTATGTGTAACCCCATATTTATGTCTGGTCTGCCTGTCCCAGGTCAATCACAGCGACGTGACCGTCATCGCATTCTTCATCATGCCTGCTCGTACAAACAACTTTAATGTGGAGACCCTGAAAGGCCAGGCAGTCAGGAAGCAGCTCTGGTGAGGTGGCTTTATGGCAACTAACTACAAGTGAACATTGTGGGCCAGACAACCAAAGTGCTACATTCATCTGTATCGAGACAGATTCCTGGAAAAGTGTTTGTAGTTTTGATTCTCTTTTTTTCTGTCTCTTACAGGGATACTGCTCATACTGTGAAGGAACGCTTTGGAAAGAAACTTTATGAGTCACTTCTAGTGTAAGTTTATCACTTTCACCTCATGAAGCCTGTGAGATGTGGAGTGACCTATCTTATATCAAAATCAGATTCTTCACATCAGATCTGGATATACTTAGACTTTGATACATCATTGCCAAAACAAGCTGTCTTACTGACTTCATGCTACTAAATATGGCATTGTAATTGGTTTTGGTTGGTCTCAGCTGATCATGCATCATCATTAAGTCTAATTCCTGCTGTTTTGTTTAGTGGACAGCTGCCAGATGTGTCCAAGATGCTTGACAAGGAGGATTTCACCATAATGAAACGCGCCATCTTCGCAAATCAGAGACAGTGCCAGCCTCCAATTTGTACTCATAACATGTTGGAGGACAGCAGCGACCCCATCCTAAATTGTGTCCGCCGTATCGGCCTCTTCAACAGTTCTGCTGACCGTGTCAAGGTATGTCAGAGCTCAGTTAAGAAAATAATCTCCTCTTAACTCTTGTCACCTTTTTACGTACTCTATTGATCAGGCAGGATGTAGATAAGGAAAGCATCAGGTTCTGGACAAGACTTACAGTTTGTTGCTTATACTCATATAACCAGCTCTGATACTGAATGGCTTCTCCCTTCTTTAGATTATTTTCCATCCTGAGTTCCTTTCATCCACCTCTCCGCTGCTTCCCATGGATTATGAGGAGTTCGTGAGAGGCTGCCACCTTGGTGTCTTCCCCTCTTATTATGAGCCTTGGGGCTACACACCAGGTATGACTCATGCATACCGATAAGGTTCATGTACATGCAGAGATATAATATATTATGTCCAAATGTTAATCAGACTTCTTCTTCTGTCAGCTGAGTGCACCGTCATGGGAATCCCATCTGTCTCAACTAACCTGTCAGGCTTTGGCTGTTTCATGGAGGAGCACATAGCAGACCCCTCAGCTTATGGTGCGTTTCTTTTTATGTACCTGTTAAATCATTCTCAAAATGTTCTCTTTAAAGAGGAATCCCTCTCACATCACACTGTTTCCCATTGCAGGTATTTACATCCTGGACAGGCGGTACCGAGGGGTGGACGAGTCATGTAACCAGCTTACTTCCTTCCTGTTCCAATTCTGCAAGCAGAGTCGGCGCCAGCGGATCATCCAGAGGAACCGCACTGAGCGTCTAAGTGACCTCCTGGACTGGAGATACCTCGGCAGGGTGAGAAATCCGATTCAGAAGATCAGTGTTGTTCACGTGACACATTTTGAAATTAATTAACAATGCTTCTTTCTCCTCTGTTTGGCATTAGTATTATATATCTGCCCGTCATATGGCCTTGGCTAAAGCCTTCCCTGACACATTCATGTACGAACCTCATGAGCCCACCTCGGTAAGTTTTAACTTGTGTCCCCTGGCGTGAGGATGTGCTTAGCTTTAATGTTAAGCCTCTGACAGACACTCTGACACTCTTGTTCTTGTCCTCAGACATCAGGCTTCCGTTACCCCCGACCAGCCTCTGTGCCACCGTCCCCGTCTCTGTCCCGCCATTCCTCCCCCCATCACAGCGAGGCTGAGGACAATGACGAAGACGAACGCTACGACGAGGATCTGGAGGCAGAGAAGGATCGGATGAACATCCGCCAGCCCTACACCCTGCCATTCAAAAACAAGCTTTCTTCTGTCCATGGGGCCAATGGGTACACTGATGGTGTCACAAGTGACAAAAATTGAGACACACACAAACACGCAGAAACACACAAACACTTAGAGTTCATACTAAACCTCACTAGTGAAACTTTATCTGTGGCTATTGCTGAAGTCATCCATAATAAATGAGTGCAGCTGTGTGAACGCGAGTGATAAAATATAAATTTAATATGGGCATGTTGTGAAAATTGCATCACTGTCAGTGTCTTCCCGACCTCTGCGCGTACCTCAGAATTTTTTAAACGATCTACCAGTTTGACATGTTTTGGTATTCTTTCAGTTACACCAGCAGTTCAACAAGTGGTTTGCTTTGTGGAGTAAATGCAGCAGCTAGAAAGGGCTACATGACTGCTCAGCTTGGGGAGGGGGGGGGATCACAATTGCTGGATTTTGTAGGATACTAACACTGGATAACACAGGTATAGAGCAATGAAAAAAATAACAGGATTATTATGAGTCTCTGGAGGGGCTTTTATACTTGATTCATAGGTGGGTCTGAGCAGGGAAAACAACACAACCCTCCTTTTTACCAGCGTGTCATCTTTACACATTCAGTGCAGGAAAAAAAAGGCCCATGTCAGTGTCAGTTCAGGTGAGCAGCCACAAAGAGCACCTATCCTTTTTACTTTTAATGTTTTGCTTAAAAGTGTGGTGATGATGATGATGATGATGCTGTAGTGTTTCAAGCTCAATTCTCCACATTGTTGTAGCATATTCTTCCTTTTAAAATGCCTTGTTTACTATAAAACCTCCCAGAATGGAAATAAAATGTAGATGACACACAAACACAACAACAAATAATATCAGAATACAATTCTAAAAAAAAAAAAAAAAAAACTCATTTTGAGGATAGCCTGTGTGTGTTTTCATTTTATTTCTGTGCCTTATTGTGTCACAGCCTGTCAGTGTATATTACAGATGAACAACCTTGCACTCCTGTTTATCCGTCTGTGTGTGTGCTTGTGTGGGAATGCTTATTCCTGGGTTTGCCTGTTTCAGCAAGTATTTATTTGAAAAAGGAATAGAGATGAGACAAGTGGAGGAAAAAAGGGACTGTGTCCTGAGATGGCAACCTTGTTTTAATGTGAAGGATGTGAGAGAAAGGGCAGGAATAGGAGATAGAGTGCGTCTTGACTGTTTGTCTGTTACGGAAGAATGAAAATGGTTTTACCTGACATATACTCACACTCCCTGTAAGACTTCTGTCATTTGTTACAATCTTGCACCAGATGAACTTATAATAAAGATTAAATATATAGATCTATCAGTGTTTTACAAACCATAACTGGCTCTTTTGTATTTTGTTTGCATGTAGTTTATTGGAACACAAATATCAAAAGATCTGTGGGGTTTCGAGTGCTCGGTAACACACACACTCATCCAGTTCCACACAACTTGTCCACCTGTTGATTTATCTATGGATCTTCTTCCTCTGTTGGAGTTAATCTTCAGCACAGATAAACTCTGCCTCCATGACCTTTGCAAACTGAAAAAAAAAATCAGACTATCAATCACAATTCACTTATTCACTTTTCACACATTAGATCTTTTTCTGACCCTGATCTCAACAGATATTTTATGGCAGATGGATTCCTAAAGACTCTCCAGAAAACAGTGGTAGAAAGTTTACTACATTTATTCTACATTTACTGAAATATTGTACTTGTATTTTGAGCTATTTTACCTGAATATTTCCATGTAATGATACTTGATTCTACTCCACAATATTTCAGAAGGAAATATACTTTTTGCTTATTTTACAACTGTAGTTACTTTTCAGATAAAGCTTTGACATAAAAAAATACTATTGTCATATCAAATTCTAACAAAGATGTTTCTCTATAAACTTCTCAGGTAGTTTTCCATTTAAATGCCAGATCCAATTATCTAGTATTTAACAATGAAAGCAGTTCAGTTTTCAAACCAATTCATAATCTCATGACCTTTCAGATCTATCTTGTGACACTTAGCAGGGGTCTGACCCCTACTAGGAACCACTGGACTAGACTACCAAATGTTGATAAAATAGTTATAACTAGTTACACCTCAGTCAGCTATACCAGTAAAATGATACTTATTACACTAATGGATCAGTCACCATTTTTTTGTAGAGGAAGTTTTGTTACTTCAAGCAGGGGAGACCAGGTACGGTTGTAACATTTATAGCAATTTTCCCAATAAATCAGAAGCCGTTTACACTGGAACAGCCAATTTGCTGTATTAAATAGCTGAACATTCCTTTTCATTTCATGTAACATGACTCAGAACAAGGTCACATAGATAACGGCTTATGGAGCACAAACATAACATATAATTAGAACAGAATACCTGTAACAGCACACGGCATGGCTGAAATACAACAAACAACAAAAGACAACATTCCCAACAAAAGTGAAAGGGGGCTTGGTAGTCCACATTAGACCACATTTGCATTTCACTACACATTCTTTGTGTGTGACAAACATGAACAGAACATGTCCTCAAAAAATGTTAACCAGGCAACAGAACATGGGTGTGGGGACTTTGTGGTCTGTCTGTCTTCCTCTTTCTGATATTTGGCATACATCTGATAGTAAAATCAAAATTTTTACCTCAAAAACACACTTTTGTAGATACATTCTCCTGGGTGCTGCAGATTTGTCTCCTTTTTTGAGGGCAAGAAGACAATCTAACTGAGCATGTGCACAGTGAGTGTCATCACTCTAGCTTGTTTCTGATTGAAGCAATTTGAGGTGTTAGAACCGTCCCGTGTTACAACTGTACCTGGTCTCCCCTACATTTTGCTGATAATACTTGTGTTGTACTACTAATTAAGTAGGGTTTTTAATTCAGGACATTTACTTGTATTTTTAAACTGGTACTTTTATGGAAGTATCTGAGTACTTATAAGATAACTGGAAGAAAAATTGACTAGTTGTCCCCAGAAAGTCATAAAGAGGTGTCTAATGGTGTTTTATAGGTCTCACCAAGTAAACTGTTCCAGAAGGAGTCATACGTTGCCCTGCCGGTTACTGCACCGATCTTGGCTGGATTCCTCCTCACTGTGTGTACTGAGAAGCCACCAGGCCCAGTCACCTCCACCTCCACCACATGATAGTCAGTTAACCTGGAACACAAAGAGGTATAAAATTGGTTTCAAGCAGGGATGTAAGACTGCATTAGGTCAATCAGATGTTTAGGGGTACTCACGCTGTGTCTGACACAATCTCTCCTTGAACACCGGTAAAGCCAAGTGTTCCTGCTGCCACTGCTGCTGCTGCCATGGTGTTAACATTGTTGGGAGCAAGAGGGCACAGCTCTGCCACAGAGCCTCTGAATAAAACACGCCTGCCCTCTCCATCCATACAGTCAGGGGGGATGTCTCCTGTTAGCCGGAAGCAGGATGGATGCTTGGACATTCTTATAAACAGAGCCTGAAAAGGAGCCGAGAGAGAAGAAGAAAAACAATGCTGAGTCACATTCGGAAACTGGTGAGCTCATGTAACTCAAGCAAAAGCAAATCAAACACTTTATTTGGAGTTTTGTGCGGCAAACAAAACTTGACTATGACTTGAAACTTGAAACTTGAAAATTAAGCAGCAGACACTCTTTCATTCTCAGTCTGAATCATGCAAAGACTGACCACTGCAGCCTGTCTGTCCCTTTGCCACTCCATGTAACTCCACGCCTGCACTACACAAGTGTTACCTTCAGGGCCCCACTATCATTCAGCCTCTGGATGTCCTGGCCCCCCCACAACGCACCACTGGGGACGTAGAGTGTCCTACCATGTAACTGAGCTGCCTGACGGAGTTTCAGGTTCAGATCAGGATCAGAAAGGGCGGAGGGAGACCCCACCTGAAAGGAGGAGAAAGTGAAGGTTCAAAACAGGATTCTGGGATTAACTGTAAAAGCTACTCATGCTTTGTGTTGTGTTTTGTGTGCATCCCTATCAGGATGCATACTGCATCTATTTTTATCCCAGCACAGAGTAACATACACACAGGAGTTTAAAGTAGAAATATGTTAGATCTAAATATAATTTCTGACCAGTGATCATACCTACTGTATCTATCAAAGACAAGAAAGACAACAATTCAGCCAAAAACACAACCATAACCACTGCAAACCTCCTGTTAGAATAGACCAGCTGTCCTCACTGACAAACATGAAAACATAATAACTCTCCAGATAGAGGCTACAAATGCTGTGCTACAAAATCAGCAATAGTAGACTGTAAAAAAAAACACCAAAATATAACCACCAAAACAGATAGAGAAGAATCTCACCATGAAATGAGACTGAGACAGGAAGTGAAGCCCAAATTCTTTTACTATCTTAGGATGGCACACCTCTACGATCACATCACACCTCCTGTAAGTCACACAGTTTAAAAAGGATGTCATAGGGCATTAGGCACATGTTGTCAATGATAATACAAGATGCCCTTTTTGTGTTTTGCACATTAACATTACTTATGTGTGTGCGTGTGTCTGCACCTGTCTGCAAATGTTGATAGATCACCAAGTATGAGTTCATCAGGAATTAAACCTTTGAGCTTCTCAGAATTTCTGTTCCAAACAAAAGCGAGCGTTAAACCGAGGGGAGCTCCATCTTTAAGGATCCTCTCCACCAGGTACTGTCCTGCACAGACATACACACACACAAGCACACACACACACACATGAAGTCAGTCAGTAAAACATACAGTAAGTTGTGGATAGATTGTCATACTTTTGTGACATTATAGTCATTATATACCAGGTGACACCTAGACCTATAGTCTAGGCGTGAAAACAGAGATTCATAAGAATGTGTATCAGAAAGTGTGCAGGTGGAAGAGTGTGTGTGTGTGTGTGTGGGGGGGGGGGGTTGCAGACCTAGATGTCCATATCCTACAACTCCAATCCTTTGAAAAGAAGTGTTGGTTGCCATGTCCTGCGCAGAGAAAGCAAACATGCTAATACAAAAAACAGAACATTCACCTGCAACCTGACAACACAAACCAACACACATACATGTCTGCTTTTACTTCACACCCTATCTCCTCCAATCTCTCCTTGACCAACGTGAAACACTCACTATTTATTGCTCTACTCACCTGATAATCACACACCTCTCCAGAATTGTGTGTCTCCCAATGTGTGAAGCACAGCGAGTGGTCTGCAGCTCTAGGAGCGGTGGGCAGGCATGGTACAAAGTTTGACTCGGAGAGGCCATAGTTAATCATTACAAGTTATCGGTCTGTGGAACAAGTTATTGGTCTGTGGAACAAGTTATTGGTCTGTGGAGGTATCATCTGCTGCTCTACTTCCATCCATTTAAACATTTTCGATGTCAGATGCATTAAAAATCTGTTACGAAGAGCAGTGAAAAACTAGACTTTAAAGACAGATGGGCCAAAAAATGTTTCTTATATTACATGAACTCTACACCAAGCAATACACTTATCTTAAAGTCATTTGTCCTGCATGCAATATAACATTTATTTTTTAATTTTCAAACAGTATAATCCAAAGCTTTGTGGCCATCTAGTAAACAATGTAATCTGATTTTTTTTTTTACTATATTAAGATAATATTTTTTATCACAAGAACCCAAAATATCACACATAGCACATATTTCACATCAGCAGGTGTGTTTTTTCTTTTATATTAAACCGATCAGCTTTGAAAGCTGGTGTTATCGGCCTTCACATAGTGACTGCTGTTAAATCTATTTCCCTTTATTATTTAATAGCGGTTGCACAGATTAGTTGTTATTTTCAAGCACCTAAATGGTTTAGAGACATGATTTAAAAGGATTATGTAATCAGATAATAATGTGGTCATTTCTACGCTCTCAACCTGTCAAAATCCAAGCATGCGCGTATTAATGCCATATAACATCATAATATAATAAAGTAAGGAAGCAATCTCACCATAAGTGGAAGTTTATTATTCAAAATTACTCTGCCTTGTTCAACTTTGCCCTTTGTGTGTTGATGTCACCAATGCGCTTCAGCTGGAGAGGTCAAAGGTCAGTAGTTTTGTCCATGAGAACTCAAAACAGCGAGAACATTGATTATCAAAGTGCAATCAGACAGCAGGGATCAGTCTAAAGTTCACCACTCTGAATCACCAACAGACTGCGAGACGCAGCAGAGATTCCTCCGACCAAGAAGGACTGAAACAGGGAACAGCAGAAGAAGACAAGAAAAACAGAGGATTACATGTTGTTGTGACCATCTCTGTTGTAACTGCAATAGCAGAAGAAAACTGAAGATACACTGAAGGTAAAGCCAAGGTCAGCGTTGGAGAAGATGGACATCCTTGAGACCCATGCCTACGACAGGCGAAAGAAGAGAAATCTGGTACCTACAAACCATTTACTTATTCATAATAGATAGTCTGTTGATGTTCATTCTAATTAATACAACTCATTTGATATGGAACTTATTAAACTGTATAATATCACTATTCTTGTGGAGTCATGTTATGACGGAGTTCCCCTGTTCCCCTCTCTTCCTGTTCTCTCTATACCTCCCTCTCCATCAGTCCTATGCTCTCCTTTTTTCTCTCTTGCCTTTCTTTTTTGCCACAGCTGTGTACTTCTACCTGTGGACTCCTAATTCCCCCGCGTCCATTATGACTGCAGGTGTCAAAGCAACACCAATACTCCTATTGGCTGCAGTTGTGCTGACCTGGAATGGAGGTCAAAGTGTACTAGGTGTGGTAGGAGGACTAGTCTTCTCTGCTATTGGTGACATCTGCCTGGTATGGCCTGATCTTTTTATCCATGGTAAGTGCCTTGTTTGTACACAAGTGAAGTAGATACACTGCAATGTGGACATTTATATCCATGCTCAAAGCCACCAGTGAATGTATGTATCTGTTTCAGGAATGGGTGCATTTGCTGTGGCTCATCTGCTGTACTCCCTCACCTTCCTCTCGGCTCGTTATGCACCAAGATCGTCTCCCTCCTGGCTCCGATTCCTATATCTGATCCTGTTCATTGTGGGCGGATGTTTCTACATTTACATATATCCATATCTGCAGAAGGATAAAGACTCAGGTCTGCTCGTTCCAGGTGTGGGGATCTACGCAATGTTAATTACTATAATGGGGTCATTAGCTCTTAGGACCCGTCATCTAGCAACACTGTTGGGAGCTTTGATCTTCATGGTGTCTGACATTGCACTAGCTATGCAACTTTTTAAGGCGACAGCAGACCTGGAGCATGGTAACTCCATTGTCATGGTGACATATTACTTGGCACAGCTTCTCATCGCTGTGGGCGATATAAAGGCAGTGGGTGAGGAAGATGATTTTTCAAAGTGGAAGAGCACCTAACCAGCATCGCTAATATTTAAAGTACCTAACTTACATCTATTTCTCTGGTAAAAACCTCAATCTGCCTATAAATACTCCCTTTAAGTCTTAGAACTTTTTGAAAATTTGTGCATATTAATGAAAAGAACAACAGGTAAAGAACATATCTCCTACTGGTCAACACTTGGATCATACTAATACTCATACATTTTTAGAATATAAGTCTAGAAAAAAAACTGAAAGAAACTTAATCAATATGTGTTCAGAATATTTGTATTCTGCGATTTGTACCAAAAAAATTTTAATCAGTGATTTTGCATAACATCCATGTTCATGTGTAGGTTGTGCATGTGTTAGCAATGTTTTCCACTTGTGAGCTAGTCATTATATGTATATAAAATACTCCCATTTGTTTTGTTAATAAATAAATATGATGTAAAAAAAACAACTCCATAACTCTGCGTCATGTTTTAAGAAACAACCAACTGAAATGAAATGGCTACACAAACCAAATTACAATTAAATACATGTAACGACTATGTAATTGAATTAACTCTTTATATAATTAATTTTAATTAACAATTAAAATAGAAAATAATATACATACTATCTGTGATGGAGATATTTGGTACGTTTAAGATATGAAGGCCTGAAAACAGTGGACTGAAAAAAAGAAGTATTTTATACATGAGTTATTTACACAGTAAAATTCCAGCATCTGGATTACATGCAACTGCTGTAACAGACAAAAACGCAAGATTGACGATCCAGATCTTGAATGTTCTGTTACATCTTAGCACACTGATAGCAAAACAAATTAGATTAAGTTCAGCGATCCATCCCACTTTCATCTGACTGCTGCCCACGGAAACACGTGATCCTTAGACGCTCACAAAAGTCCAGTTCTTCCTGTTGGAAACAAAAAAAGTGACTTTTAGAATCATCATTTCCAGGACAACAATTACACCTGGTACTAAACTATTGATGTTACACACTAATTTTGGCATCTGGTTAGCACTTCAAACTGAAAATGATATAAAACACGGCTTTCCTAATAGCCATCCTTTGCTTTCTTAAACTAAACCACAATTCTAGGTTTGAGTCACTTGACTGTGTACTTTGCCATTAATAACATATGAATTACCTGACTTTCTTCTTTTCCTTGGAGCTCTCTGGCTCTCTGTCTGAGTAAGTCCTCCAGACCCAGAGAAGGTTCTCTGCAGTCTTTGAGCCCCTGCGGACAGTCTTCCACCAGACTAGACACACATCAGAAATAAAGACGGGCATAGTTACTACACTGAACCACGATTTACTGTCAACTTGTAGATAGTGAAGACAGAGTAAATTGGAGATTGTTTCTTACCAACAAAGGGCACCAAGTACATGTTCGTGGAAAGGTGAATGTGGTGTGCGGAGCACGGAGACCAGCTGCTGTGCCATACCCATGGAGACAACTGTGTCTGTCAGGAAACAAGAGAGAAAAACAATGCCGGAGTGTTAGACATATCAGAGCCAGAATTAATTGAAGTCCCAGTCTCAGTAAAGAGGGCAGAAGCTTCTTTACATTCTCAGTACTACCATGCTTAACAGAGCAGAGACTGACAGGAATGATTAGGTTCATTAAGTGTCTTCGCCTCAATAAAAGAGTATTTGCAATTTAATAGAGATCTCTTTGTGACTAAATCTACAGGAAATATAATTTGCAGTGAATTTATTTAAATCATCTTTAAATCACTTTATTATTTAGAAATTGCAAATTAATTAATTCAAAAGACAATATCCTGGAGGCTCCTCCTCCTCTGTCAGCTGCTAAACATCAAACAAATGTATTAAGTTTGATGTCATATGAAGCTCTAAATGCCATCTCTGAGGAAACAGATCATGGTTGCACTACTATGATATAAGTAATCCCTGTGCTGTGTCATCTTAGTTTAACAACACTGTCCTGATCAAATGCCTCAGTCAATCATACCTTTCTGTTCAGGATGTGACGTCAGCAGGTTGAACAGAAGGAACGCCGATTTGGTCCTGAGCTTCTCATTCTCCGACTGCATGCCTCGCATCAGCACTGAAAAGCCATCTTGGGACAGGAACGCCTGGAGTCCTTCCTCTTGCTCTCGGATCAAACCTGGTATCACAACAGGACATTGTTACAGCTTGTGCCACTTGATAGAGACAATCTCGTCTGAAATGCTTCATGGTGAATTTTGCAGTGGTGTCTGCCTGCGTGCAGCAGAGCTTTCAGATACTCACATGAGACTGCGTAAAGGGCTTTTACTCTGACGGTGGGGTGGGGATCGGAGTCTGTCAGCTGCAGCAGTTTTGGCAGTGCTCCAATGCTTAGCAAGTGGACTTGCACCTGTGGCATGTTCTGAGCACAGGAGGCAATAAGCTGGGCAGCGCGCCACCTCAACCCACTTTGAGGATGACACAGATACTGGGACACGGACAACTCTAGTCCACCCAGAATCATCAGATCTGTGAAGCAGAAAGAGGGGACACAGTCAGGGTACATTGTAGCAACTCCAAACCTCCTTCTAGCTGCTCCAACATCATTTCTTATCTGTAGAATTTTTCACAACTCTGATACCTATTATAAACATGATAGAATTATGTCCAACTTATCACACAGTCATGTGCCAAAACCACTACCATTATTCAGACCCCTGAAAGTACGATTGTGAGGTTTTGTTTCTTGTTCAGGTGTCATGCAGCTTATTACAAACCTCTAGCATTGTCCAGGTTCTCACACAACTCCGACAGCACCTCGAAGGCTGTTTCCCGCTCATCTTCATCCTCGTCGTCCCTCTCCTCCTCTCCATCTATCTCCTTCTCACCCATTTTGTCTTTGCATAGGACAGTCAAGCACTGCTTCATCTGCGCTACTTCATCCGCCTGCCCTTTGCAGACATCTGCGAGAGCTTGTGTCAGCCATGCTTTCCTCTGGAACGAAGAAAGAGTAAGAGTCTTCTCATTCTGAACAAAAACTCTGTTTTGAAAATATGCCTCCAAAATCCTCCAAAAGACCTTGAGGAGCAACTAATTCACTGTGAATGATGTCCTGTCTCTATCCTGTGTGCGTATAGTCTCCTTCCGGATCTCCATCTCCATGTTGATTGAGGTCACATGGGTCTGGTCCTATCCATTTTTGTGGCACCTGAACATTGCTTGGCCTCTTCTTGATCACATAATATATTTAATTTCTTTCTTGTTCTATTATGTACACTCATCTATTGCACATCTGTCCGTCCTGGGAGAGGGATCCCTCCTCTAACCCTAACCCTGATTCCTTAAGTTTCCTCCATTTTTCCCTATCAAAAGGTTTTGTCAGGGAGTTTATCCTTATTCAGATCAAGGGTCTATGACAGATGATGCTGTATCCCCCTCAGACCTGACTTGAAAATGGCCTTGCATGGTTTGAACCCTATAATGAACAGGCACTTACCTCCTCTGACATTGGTTGAACAGGTGCAGGTCCCTCTGCAGCAGAGCCAGCATCTACTGCCAGCTGCAGGACCCCCTGAAGGTTATGGGGATATCTTCTGTCGTTCTGTCTGTCTTCTGCCATGATGTTTAACGAAAGAGCTGAAGAGAAAAACAATGCAAAAACAAGTCAGTAAAACAAGTGGAGAAATTATCCATATCAAACTGCAGTGACACTGAGGTTAGGGATAGAGATTTAATACACAAGAAGCAAACCCAAACATCAACTTCTACTGTGAAGATTATTATTTGACATCATCAGAAACATGGTAAGCTTTGACACAACTAGCTGCTGCTCTTCATTTAGCTGCGTTTAGACGCTATTTCCCAACCTACCTTTGAAGCGTCTTAAAAAGCGTGTTGAATAAATGGGCGCACAGTTTCTTTCTAACTTCTAAACTAGTGAACACCGCCTTAAAACGCCTTCACTCACAGACACTTGAATGAGCTAGAATATTCTAGCTAGCTGATTTCACGAGTTGCAACGGAGCTGCCATGCTCTACCGTAAAGATTCTAGTAAACTGGTCAGCGACATTTTCAAGCCATGTTTCTCAGTCTCGCCTCAGTCTCCAAGATTTCAGCTTCAACTCAGCCCTAATCTTAAAATGTGGCAGAACTGAACTCCCCAGTAATACGAGCTTCAGTATTCAAAACACACAACACCAAACGCTCTACTAGCGTAGTTAGGGTAAACGTGTGTGTGTGTGCGTAGTGACGCATATACGCACGTCGTTCAGAGAGTGCTAGTGGAAGTGAGAGGAGTACATCCCTCATGGGAACTAAATATGTTATCATATTTCATGTTATAATGTCTATGATGTGTTATATGTTTTAATATATGTGAGATGTTTTTGTATATTGGTCCGTGTATGAAGTATAATTCATCTGCATTGTTTACGTTGTATAATGCAAAATCCCATTTTGGGGGGTATTTCCTATTACATTGTCGTTCCTATTTCATTTCCTTTTCATTGTCGTTAGACGTATCGTGGGACTAATCAATGAATACTGTCTTATCTTGTCTTAATAATTTACTACTACATACACCCGTTCCGGTTGGTGGTGGTAATGCACTTGTAACATAGTTTTCCAACCTCCAAAAGAAGAAGAGGACGTAGTGAACTATCTTCCCTCACTGATCGTCTTTGGTTTGTCTAACCATCCAAGATGGCGGCGCTCGTAGGGCTGCGTGCGTGTTTCTCCGGTAAAACAATCATTATCTGACTCTTTATACATTTTTTGACAGCCTGTTGGTTCATAAGTCTGTGATTTGTTGTGCACGTGTTAGAAAGGGTTGTTTGCATGTGTGGAAATGTCGCCAGTGAAGAGTAAGAGATGATGCTGTGTCTTTCTCCAGCAGAGCAAGGTCACGTTACTGTAGGTGTTAGCTAGCAGTACAGCTAATACATGATGATATAAACAGATTAAAACATCACAGAGAGACACTACTGCTTAGACAGCTGACAGCATGTGAAGGAGAATCTTCCTCTCTGGTTTAAAGGCTCCTGTCAATAAATACTGATGGGTTAATGCAGGTGTAGGTTCAGCTCTCTAAAGATTGTCTTTGTGTTGCTAAATCAAATGTCAGTGATGCTGTATGCGTCAAGCTGATGTTAATATAGTACCAATGATGAAATCTGGTGAACACGTTAGTACTTTGCGGCATTGTAAAACCAATAAGATCACCACTGGCATGTTCTTACGAAATGTGTTGATCCTTTTTATTAAATTAGTCAGCCTTATACTCTTAAAACTCCTTAAAATCTATAAAAGCCTAAATAACCAGGCTGCTGGTGGTAAGTAACGTGATCATTCCTCTCAGGAGTTCACTAACATGAGGTGTTAGGGAATAGTAAGGAGCCCTTTAGTAAATCTTCACTTAGACAGATGGCTTCTCCTGTTCAGACGATGAACTCAACATGGATCATGACCGGAGGGTTTTAAACTCATACTGAAACAGTTTTTAAAGTAGGATCAGTCAAGTAGTCATGAGTAATCTGCTGCTTGTTCTTTTATGAAACTTTTATGGTATTTCCTAAACTCATCTAGGGACAGGCATTGCAAACTATCTTAGGCTATAAATGCTGTGATATATGGCATAATTTTCCCACTATATAATTGTCCCTGTGCAAATAAATATTAAATAAAATATAAAACTCAGATGGAGGCAGAAGTTAATTTTAAGACTGAAACAATGAAATAATCAGCTGTTATCTTACATTTTGATTCTCCCTCTCAGGCCTTCAGCTTTCCTCGCCGAGCCTCCTGCACAGCTCCTTCAAACTGGTGAGTGTGCACACTAACTACAGCCTGAAGCTCTCCGCCAGTTTAACAGGGATGCTGTATAATTCTTGGGTTTGTCTTGCAGTGTGCTGTGCCTCTGAGTCGACGGACCTTCGCTGCAGAGGCTAAGAAAACGTACAGCCGAGACAAGCCCCACGTGAACATCGGAACAATCGGTCATGTGGATCACGGCAAGACCACCCTCACTGCAGCCATCACAAAAGGTAAAATCACTGACGGCCTTTTTTTACTTGCACATTGACTCAGATGACCACGTGTACTGAAATAGCTCCACTGACCTACTTTAAGTCAGAAATGTGACTGTCTTGGTTTTTTTTGGGGGGGGTCCTTAGTGCTCGCTGACGCCGGTGGAGCTAGCTTTAAAAAGTATGAGGAAATTGACAATGCCCCTGAGGAGAAGGCCAGAGGAATCACCATCAACGCCTCTCATGTAGAATACACCACAGCCAACAGACATTATGCTCATACAGACTGCCCCGGTCACGCCGACTACGTCAAGGTAATCTGCCTGACAAATAAACTGCCTAACATGATGCAGCTTCATCTTTCCTAATGAGTCATAAAGAAGAATCCCATTTAATCCTCCTCAACCTCTTCTCTTTTTCAGAACATGATCACGGGCACAGCTCAGATGGACGGCTGTATCCTGGTGGTGGCGGCCACCGATGGCCAGATGCCTCAGACGCGCGAGCACCTGCTGCTGGCCAAGCAGATCGGCGTTGAGCACGTGGTGGTTTTCATCAACAAAGCGGATGCCGTGGAGGACAAGGAGATGCTGGAGTTGGTGGAGATCGAGATCCGTGAGCTGCTCACAGAGTTCGGCTATGACGGTGATAACACGCCCGTCATAATAGGCTCTGCTCTCTGCGCTCTGGAGGTGAGGTTTGATCGGTTAGCTATTAAAATAAAAAAATCAACAAACTCAGAATTCAGCTAGAATTTAGCTCCATCATTTATGACAGGCGACTGAATTCAGTATAATTTAAGTCTTCAATGTGAGTTTATGATGCGACTGAATAATGGTCTCGCTCCATCTCAGAACAAACAGCCGGAGCTGGGCGTGAATGCAGTGATGAAACTGCTGGAGATCGTTGATGATTACGTTCCTCTGCCCAAAAGAGAACTGGAGAAACCTTTCCTTCTGCCCATCGAAGGTGTTTATTCAATCCCAGG
>NC_070595.1:12394556-12409556 GCF_027409825.1 Scomber japonicus | reverse complement strand
TGTGTGTGTGTCTATGGATGCTTGAAGCACGTACTGTACAGAAACAAACTGGCCTAAGGCATTTTTCATTTGATTGAGTTTTTCTTTTGGTATTAATACTTGATACAGCACATTGTAACTTAACACAGTGCTATTGACAACAGTTTATCGCTTCTCCTCCAAGGGCATTACAATACATGTTTTACACTGATTTAAAGTCTAAATACATCTACCTCATTTGTAGACTGGGTATGTACAACACCAGCAACATCTTTAATGCCTCACAGCTGTTGTTTCTTCAACTGAATTACAGAACAACGCTGAACGCTCCCCGGTGTGAACATGTCCTCTCAACTGGACTTCCCCTTCTGACGTACTGCCCGCCATAATTCCCCTGTTTTACATACGGGGCTGTACTCACTTAGATGTTAAATATTCAGATACCCCTGGTTTATTTCTGCTTCTCGTTCCTCTTTTTAATGAGTCTCCTAAGGATAGGCAGCAGGGTTGCATTCTTCCTGCCTCCCACAGTAGTACCACTTCTGTTAACTTGAATAGCCATGGGAGCTTGGCGCATATGCAGAGGCTATTTTTTTTTCCCCCTAGAAATGTAGCAGACACTCCAGTTGTCCTCAGTATCTCACAGTGTGAACATTAGGAAATCTTAGAGTGATGTTAACCAGGGGAAAACAACATTATAACCACAATTTGTCACAGTGACTGCTTGTCAACATGGAGAAGAGTCTGGATTGAACTACCTAACAGTTTTTAAACTTTGTCAGACATGCAGACTAACTATGGTGCAACCTGCTGCTGACAGTGATCTGAGCAATATTATGTGATATTATAAGCGTTCCATCATCAGATTAGCAGCCCTGATAGATATGATCCGCATATAAAATAACAACATAATTAACAGTTAAGCTTTAACTGATCGAAATATTTCATTTTTCAGAAGATCAGTATCTCTCAAAGGACAGAGCCTTTTGTCAGTGTGGTGAATAACGACGTGTCATGTTTTTTTTGGGTTCCTTTTCAAACGGAGCACATTGCATACTAATCTGGTTTGGTTAATTAAGGCAGTCTGACACAGGTGAGCAGTGGCAGACATCCAAATGGGACAGAATACAGATGCTATTTTGGAGTGAGGGAGCATAATCTACTTTTACTTTCTATTTGTTAAATTTGTGGCCTGATATTTGTTAAAATCTTGTAAATACTGAATGCTGACTCACCCAAAATACAATGAAATATTATGAGCCACAGACATTTAACTGTATTTGCACTATGTATTAGCATAGTGTCCATTATAAGGTCTCGTCTCTGGTTTTGCAGGTTTTCAGCTTGTATTCCAGTACCTTTGATAGTTTTGATCAGATCAACCATCAACACTCTATAAAGACTTATTCAGCACACAAGACTGGAAAACTTGCAGTTGTTGGAGATTAATGGTGGGAATGTATGTAGCTGTGGCTTTAACAGGCCACATCGAGAGTTTACTCTATAAGCCACTGGAGATACAAACTCTTGGCCCCTGGTAGCAGTGAGTCCCAAGTGTCTACTGTATGTGAGCGTGTTTTTGTGTATGCGCAACGCAAACCTAATGTAATCTGAATCCAACATGTGGATGCATCGGTGTGTGTTTTGTGGAACTATATGTAACTGTGTGTGAGTAATGTATTAGACAGTGTCCCCATTAGTTTTTTGATTTTCCTCCCTCCTCTAATTAGAACAGTATTTCACCTTGGGAATACTTCAAAACTGAAGCTCACCGCACACACACATATACAGTGTGTGCATGTGTGTCTGGGACTAAAGCCAAACTGAAGGAGAAAAACAGCAGCATCAGTGCCTTTCTAGTTGAGAAGACATGATTTAAGGCTATTTCCTGCTCTTGTTCATGTTATTTTCCCTCCTCCGATCTATTTTACTGCCCCCCTCTCTCTCTCTGTCACTCACTCATCATTTCTTTGTGCTCTTTGTGAAGTACATTGTGTGTGTGTGTGTGTGTGTTATATTTTCTCATTATGATAATGGGATATCCTCTGATATTGCAGCTACAGGAGCACTGTGATATGCTGTCCATATATTGTTTTATTAGCTTATTAGTATTATCATAGACTAGTTTGATTTATGGTGTCTTATCATGCTACAACGTGATGTCAGTGCTACTAGGATGGATTTATGAATTTGTTAATACTGAGAGTGCAGCTAAGATGATCCATTCTGTGTTGTCACCAGTGCTTGTTCTTGTGATGAGTATACCTTTGTTGTACATAGCTGTAGAAATGATGAGAAAATATCTACTTTTGGAGCTGAAAGAGGCTTTTTAAATCTGTGATCTTTCACTTCACAAAAACGAGGATGCAATTTTTGTTGTTTACATGTAGCTGCACTTGAACTGTGTCAAAGGTGTTCCAAAGCAAACCCAAAGCTGTAATTTACTACTTTATCCTAAATAGATTCTCTCTCCTGGTATCCCATAAAGGATAAAGAAAAGATTAGACGATTGCTACTTTTTGTCGGGTCAGAGGATACATGTTGCTTCCTCTTTATGACAAGAAAGTAGAAGATGTTTTTCTTTTCCCATGTTTCAATTAATTGCCACAAATAGGATTATGAAACCCTCATCTCTAGCATATTAGCATCTTTTCTCCGGGATGTACACCATTGATCAGTATTAGAAAATGCTGTACAGGAAATACAGTAGACATGGACCCATCTAAATGTTTATTTGTGAAATTGTTAGGAGCCTTCTAAATAGGTTAGAGTCCAGGCCCACTGGATCATTAGGAGACCCATTAAGTCCATTAGGCTTGGACAAAACTCCATATTGGCATCCGGTTCCAGTGTGTTGATGGGGTTTACTACTTAGGGTGGATCTTAGTTGATTCTTTTCTGCAACTTTAGTGCTTACAGACTTGACCTCTGTTTTTTTGTTGTTTTTTTCTGAGCTTCTTTAGCTACTGTAGTCCAAGACCAATAGCGCAGACACATCACTCAACAGTTTACATCTGAGTGAGGTTTTTCTGCAAATGTCATCACTTGTCTCACTCTGCAGCAGGCTGGTGTGGACCATGCCGCTCCTGCATGTAGCCAGCACCTGTCCATGCCTGCAGTGGACGCACCTGGTGAGCAGATGAGGCAGTGTTACAGGAGTGGGGGTGGGGTTTGGGGATTAAAAATGTTCTATTCCTTCCTTTCATGTTCATTCCTTCGATTCCTTCTTAGTTTGGTTTTGTTGTGTTTGCATCTTAAACTGCATTTGATTCCTTGTTTACTTCCTTTAAGTATGAAATCGTACATTCAGCGTTTTGACCTTAACTCTTCCTGCACGTGGTTCGAGCATGTGTCCATGCTGGTGATCCTGCTCAACTGTGTTACTCTAGGGATGTTCCAGCCCTGTGAAGATGTCAGCTGCCAGTCGGAGTGGTGTCGCATCCTACAGGTTAGTACCATACCCTAAAAAACTGGTACCCATGAGCAAATTCTCTTACATGGCAAGTGGAGCTACAATTCCTTTTTATCCATGAAAATACATGACAAACATTTAAAGTGTTTACCTGAGTGCTGTCTATTATGGCAGATACAGAGTACACAACTGTGCCGTGCCATGTGAGATATGGGTAATAACTAGCTTGTTTCCACACAGTAGTAATGGTAAGAGAACTGGTGGTCCTTACCTTGTTCACATGTTGGAGATTTCAGGTTCTTCCACATACAGTAAAAACCTGCCACAAATCATTGTTTCCACGAGTAATCTGAAATACTAATAAGCATTAATTAATTATTCATTACACCAAATATAAAGAATGTAAAAGACTAGACAAGAATTCATTGAAAATGAAATGTTTCATTTAAACCAGAAATTTCTTTCACATTCTGTTCTCTTAATGTGAAGCGTCTAGAGGAGCCAGAGTAATAATAAGTCCAATTTTTAAATAAATGATAATAAAAACCTAATTCAACCTCCTTTCTTGTCTCAGTCGAGTAATTTGTTTCAATATACTGTTGCTGCAGTGTAATGTTGATTCTGGGCACGTTGAGATGTGCTCATTATATTCAAATACAGAGAGCCTTGGTGCTGTAGTAGATATCTAATTAATTGATATACCACCATAATACGCCATATGTCTGCCTACTAGGATGAAAGTAACTAATGTAGATAAGAAATTTTTTTCAGTAAACCACTGATCCTTCCACTGTATATTGATGAGGAATTTAAACATGGACATGACCTTTTTCTGTTGACAACAAGTCGATTTCTATTTGTTATTTTTGTCAGAGTTTAACATTATTATTATGTCATGCTTTTTTTTTTGTTTTTTTAGGTATTGGACGACTGTATCTTTGCTTTCTTTGCGGTGGAAATGGTCATCAAGATGGTGGCCCTGGGAATCTTTGGCCCCAATTGTTACCTTGGTGACAAGTGGAACCAGCTTGACTTTGTCATCGTCATGGCAGGGTCAGTATCCCACAATGCTTTCTGTTCATGCCGACAAATTGCTCAGTTTTGCTCTTTTGCAGCTAGATAATACAGTAACAACCACCTTTGAATTGAATAACACTTGAATTGTCTGTGTTACTCTGACGTCAAACAAAACAAAACTGACGTCAAACAAAACAAAAAGTTTCCTGCCTCTAAGCAATAAATATGCCGACTCAAGCCTCACACGTGACAAACTCTCATGGCACAGGTGCATGTGTTTATGCCCGTTGGTGTGTTTTTGAATGTGTTTGTGTGTTTGTCCTCACAGTGTTCTGTTGTTTGTTTAAATGGATGTGTCCTTTACATAGGTGTGCTCTGAACCATACCATTTCAAACACTATCTGTAAATTTACCATTTCTTTAAACCTCATCTGGTAGAATAAATGTGCAATATAAGAGAAAGTGTTATCCTCTCCATGTATCACAGTAGGATATAATGTCCCAAATTCTTTCTTAAATGGCACCTCACAGGAATCTCTTCAGATGAAAACAATAAATAACAAAAAACTGAAACTGAACCGGTTGAGAGTAAAGTAAAACATGGGGGAGAACAAAATATGTACAGTAGAAAGAAAAAATCAGTTAATCTTTTTCCTTATATATATACAGTACAATGCAATATTAACCTACTGTATCTGAGCAGCCTCTAAATGTAACGTTCAATGAACACAACCAATGACTTGGAGACTTGGTGGAGTACAAGTCCACCCTGCTCCTGCTGTCAGTTGCCAATCCAGACTGACGACTGGGGCCACAATGAGGCGAATGCAGGACCTAATCAGCAGCAAACATTCCTTTAGATACTCCCACGCTCCGAGGGCCGATCCAGCATGACCACACACACACTACCCACACGGCAAGCACAATCACAGAGCAGAGGACAGGAAACTAACAACAATTAAGACTGTGGGTCCGAACTGTGTCTCTCTACCTACTTGACTGTGGTCACATTTATGATGTTTGGGTGCTGTAATATACACTAGACTACACAGAGGCAAAAGAGCTTGCAACTCTGTGTAATTAAATGTCAAATGTACAATAATTATGTGGGTTGATGCCATTATAAGCATTATTATATTGTTGGTGTTCTCAGTTGTGTTGCTCTCTCTCTCCCTGCCTTTGTCTGACTGTAACTGTGTCTACAGGGTGATGGAGTATTCTCTGGATGGCCACAACGCCAGCCTGTCAGCCATCCGTACTGTACGAGTGCTCAGGCCGCTGCGGGCCATCAACAGAGTACCAAGTAAGTACATTTTTGAACATTTGCCGAAATGCATTGTGTTGTATTCCCCCATAAGTGATGACCATAATTTATCCACCTGCTGTCTTTGGCTGATTTAGTCTGCGCTAACTGTTTAGCACACTTTTTATATAGCCCAGAATATGTTGCCTAAAGCCTGGGAGGTTTTCATTCTAGCTATGTATCGATGCATTTAGCTGGTAGGAGACAAAACTGTATGAAAAGGAGGATAAGGAAAACAGGAGGAAAAGGAACATGTTGAGTGACTGCACATGACTAGCATTATGACCCAAGGAAAAGCCTTATAGCCATTACTTAATATTATTAAGTAATGGCTATAATGGCTTTTTTTCATTGTTATATGAATCTGCTTATTTATCTGCTGCATAGTAAATATCTTTCAGTTTCTAATACTGATAATTGTGTTAATGTAACAAGAGATACAGCACAGCTATGACAATCTATATTTCATTATGAGCATTTCACTTACCGTGATCCTGTGCTGTGCAATGCCAGCCCTCTGTTATCATCCAACAGGTTTGCATTTAGTACTACAAGAAAACTACAAAGTATAAAAATGTATTGTTTAGGTGGTTTTATTCTCACCACTTAACGGTAAATTGACCAGTGATGCAGGGCTTTCCTTTGATCTGACGCCCAGAGGTTGTACTGCGCCAGGGCAGTGAGAACTTGCACATCGTTTGTCATTTTCCTAAAAGCTCTGTGACAGAGGTGGCCATGAATCTACAGCTAAAGAGGATCACTAGACAATGGTGTCATAACACCATACTAGATTATTAACCAGCATACATTAGGCAAGATGCCAAGCAGTTTTTCAGGTTCAGACTGCCAGCACCAGGATCCATTTTGTTTAATACACCTCACTTAAATATGTTTACAGATGGCCTTTTAAACATTTATTTTTTTTCAGCCTTCTCAGTCGTACACGGCTGTTTTAGTCTGAAGTCTTTTTTATTAAATATATACACGTTTCAGAAAAGTTTTTGCCACCTGTGTGATTGTGTTACTGTCCCTTTCACCAGTTTCCCTACGCACCATTTCTTACCATGACAGCCAGATTAAAGGGAAAGAACACTTCTGTTAATAGGCATGAAATCAAGTCAGTTTAATAAAAAATATGTTGTTAAAATTATAGTTTTATTGTTATTGTCAATAAAAACACAGACTGAATTTTACAGTAATAATTATTTCACCCTTCCGTAACCCTGCTAGGGTCATGCTATATATAGCACTGCACTGTAAAACAATACTGTACATATACCTCAGTACAGGCAAATATTGATATTGAAAACACACAGGTGACAGGTAATGTGTTTCTGAAGTGGAAGGAGTGGTCAGCTGCTCAAGCCAGGATGTTAGAGGCAACTGTTTGAATGATAGCTGTTTGATATTCTTGTAATGATCAAAGCACTTGTGTGTAGAATTAATAATCCTGATAATAAGTTCATTTATATACACTAGATATATTTCTGATTACTTGTGTATAACTGTCTAATCCCCTGCTAAGGTCAACAGGTCAATAGGCTTTACCTATACCATTAGTTAGAACTTAACTCAACCTTTTTAAAAGTAATAATTAAATGTAAATTATTCTTTACATTGTAACCAGTTGTTAAGTATTAACAATTATACATTTTTACAAGTTTCCAAACTCATCTCATTCCTGATATTCAGTTGGAAGAAAGCCAATAACACAAACACACATCTTTAGCCCTTTGTCTTTATTGTGCACAACTGTACTTAAACCATAAAAACACTTTTTACAGTGTTTAAACTAAATCTCTCAGAAATGTATAGTAACACAAAAATTGACTTTACTGCAAAACAACTCCATTACATACATTTACATTTGTCTGTAGTAGCATTCTTTATATAGTATATAATTAGGATATAAATGTATGCCTGCTCTCTGGCTCCAACAACTCCAATTTCCTATGTTATATTTAGCAATTTTGAGTCTCTACTATATAAGGAGTAGTGAATGAGAAGGATACAGCTTGTGTGTGTGTGTGTGTTTGTTTGTGTGCATATGAATGAAGACTGCACTTTCCCAGAACAAGCCAGTGGTTATTACAGTATGTGACACAGGTTGCCGTCAGATTCTTCCACGTAGATTATGACGTTACATGTTTGTACAAGTGTGTGTGTCTCTGTGTGTGTGTGTGTGTGTGTGTGTGTGTGTGTGTGTGAGAGGGGACGCTTTGGGCACTGCAGAGAGACCAAACACCATCATAAAGCATGGCGGGTTGTCCGTTTCTTTCAAGCTATCATCACAAACTGTCTCACACACACAGGAACACACACATTTATTGTTCTCTCTGTCAGGATGGAAAATGCAACATTAAACATAACCTTATCGCTAAGCTAACAGTAGCCCTGAGGAACAATCTTTACAACCGTGGACGAGGCGAAGTAAAACTTACATTATTGTAACACGTTTTCAGTTGGTCCCTCAAGGGGTGCTGACACAGGGAGAGAATTGCAATTAGAGGTATTACTTGGGGTGGGAAACTCAGGGTTAGTGTAGATACAGAGAGAAACAAACATACCCCCAAAGCCTGCAGACTCATATACTCCCAGGTACACGCAGCCAGAGACACCCTGTAAATGTTTAACATCATCTTACAGCCTTCATTTTTTCCCTTTCTCTTTCTGTCTGTTTTACACTCTCCTTTTGTTTTCTTTTTCATGAAATATGATCAGGGATTGAGTGTTTGTGGGTGCAAGCCAGCCACACAGATCGCCGGGCTTGAATTTTTTTCTCCCTACTTATCGTCTCTGTCTCTGACTATTCCACTATCACTCTCTCTCTGTTTTTCTTTCTGCTTAAGTGGATGGGAAATATCTATTGTTAGACAGATGTTATATGTGTTTTTGTGCTGTAGCCTAGATACAGTGAGCAGCACTCTCTGTTTATTTCATGTTTACAATTCTGCTACGTGCAGGGGGGGCTCCTGCAAATCCTCTGCCAACTGTCTTGCACACTGCATGTCTCCACACACACACACACACACACACACACACACAATTTGCTAATTTAGTTCATCGATGTGCTACAGTGGACAAGTCCTTTGACCAGTGTATGTTTATAGTTTTAGAGTCACACTTAATTTGAAGTAAAATGTGATCTCAACACATACATGTCACATCAGATTGCTGGTTCCAAGAAAATATAAAACACATAAACTTAAAATCTACAAATGAATGTCAGATTGATTTGAATGTCAGATTTCATGTAAAATACAATATGTGTTATCTCATGACAGTTAAAGCTAAGACGTGAGGGTAGTACAACTTTCACTTCAATTATTTTTCAGTTTCAAAAATCTCCTAATTGTCTCAATCTTCTCTCCAATTCCAATCAAAGTATGTTTGTATTGTAACTCTGAGGATAAATACAATGTCTGTCTAATCTCTTGGTTTTCTTCTACTCCCCTCTGTAATTTTCTAAGCTATGAAATGTAGTGTACTGCTGAATCATATCTCCGTACCAACATGGTACATGGAGAAACCATTAGTATTCTGTTTAGGGGGATGTCAGTGCTTTGAACTGTTTGTGTTTGTTGAGCAGATTTCACAGCACACAGATGCCCCACTATAGAAGCATCTGTGCGCTGTTTACTCAGTGTGTGCATGTTTGCATGTGTCGTATAACTCTGTGCCTATATGTTTGTGTCCATACAGTGTCTCTAGAGTATCGCTGTTCTCAAGCATGCCCACCGACAAACACTTAGATCATCAGGCTTATGATGAGGAGTATCTTTAGAATGCCTGGGAGCTTTTCCCCCCCTGTCTCTTTTTTTTTGTTGTTGTGAAAAACAGAACACAGCCAGATCTAAAAAGGCAGGTTTGTCCAAAAAAAAAAAAAGAAAGAAAGAAGAAGACATCAGTCAGAACAAAAGAAGAGATGAGAATTGACAATCAGGGAAGGATTTTAATTGCGTAACTCCTCCCTGTATGTCTGACTGACCAGAAGTGATACTGTCGTTTCCTGGTTTCTAATCCTCCCCAAGGATGGTAATCTTACGGGAAATATGAGTCAGATTTTACTTTAAGTGTCCTTTGATAATTTTTAGCTGGCACAAAATTTAATGAGAATACTGGTGAGATTAGCATATTGTAAGTTCATCCTGATAACTGTGAAACACTGATCACCAAAATAGATTCAGGCAGACCTCTTTCCTAGCAAAGCACAAACAGTTTGTAGATTCCATTTTGGAGACTTGGCATGATTTCAATTTAAACATCATTACCACTGTCAAAATTGGCAGCGAAACTATGTCACTACCAAATAATAATATGGATATTTGAGTACTGTAAGTGTTGTCAATGTGACAAAGCTGTGATAAATGTGAGAGAGGCCAGAACATTGTGAGGACCTTAGGGACTGGATCCCTGAGTCTGCTGATGCTTAACACATGTGACAACTAGAGATGGATGCTGAATGCACGTGGTTAGATAATACTAGCCACAGGGAGGCTGTGAGTTCAAATCCCAGAGGATGAAATTATGTCAAACTGTCACTTTTAGTATTGTCATCACTTATAATTATGTTTGCTGAAGGGACAAAGTTGTGGGTTCAGCTCACAAGATCAGTAAAGGTTGTTAGGGTGCACGGTAACCAGAGGGCTAGTAAAAGGGTAGCTGCTGCACCACATTTAAAATTCAACAATCTATCGTGCATGTGGATGAGTAAATGCTTGTGCATGTAACATAACATCAAAATAATTATTTCTGATGCCATTTTTATTTTTCTGTGTCCCCTAGGTATGCGGATCTTGGTGACACTGCTTTTGGACACCCTGCCCATGCTGGGGAACGTCCTCCTCCTCTGCTTTTTTGTCTTTTTCATCTTCGGCATTGTGGGAGTCCAGCTGTGGGCGGGGCTACTGCGCAACCGCTGTTTCCTGGGAGAAGACATCAACACGTAAGTGATTTATTCTTGTGATGCAAGTATTTGCATATCTTCATTTTGTTTTGTGCTGAAAGCAGCACAGATTATCCCGGCCAATTGCCTCTTCAAAGATCTTGGTCAGATCTAAATCAGCTTTGTGGCAAGATGCAATTTGGTGAGAATGGGATTGGATTTCAGGTCTTTGTACTTGAGTATAGGCAAAACAGAGATAATTGAAAAATGCAAACAGGCCAGTCTACTTAGAAGTTATAATCAGTTTTTAATTACCCCTACACAAAAGAATCCACCATCCACCCTGTTTTGCAAGTGCTGTTCTCTGCATCCATATGGTCACCAGCAAGGCTTCCAGCATACTCACTTGAAATCTTCCAACACATTCTGTTCACTTAAATCTAACATGATGTTTCTGCCTGCACTGACCCTTTGTGTCTCTCTGTTTCTTTACCTCCTTCTTCCTCTCTCTCTCTGTTTCGCTCTCTCTCTTTTGACATGTCAGAGTTTGTGCTGTGTTGTCGTAGAGAGTAACAGTCAGCTGTTGCCCCTAGCAATAACACAGAAAATGCCACTTGTTAGCGTACGGAAACTGTGCAGCATCCTAAGGATTTAAATCACCGTCTGGCCTTACACACTTACAGGAACATGCAGAGAGAAAGAAGAGAGAAAGTGAGAGATGGAGAGGCGGATATGACTTTAGTCTCTGCCCTACATTATTTAACACCTGTTCATTGAACTTGCCTGTGAATTGGAACAGTCCAATACACCAGAAACTATTAAATTCATTGAGATGATCTAGATCTAGCTGATCCAGATGATCTAATTCTCCTGTCTGAAGACTATAATAAAATAGTAGTAAAATATTACTTATATTGTAGCTACCAGAGATTCAGACTGACAGAAAAATGACTAAGCAGAAAGAAATATTTCAAACTTTGTGGAATCAAGTTGTAAAATCCTCAAATAAACCCAGTGATTATAAGACAGCAGTAAACAGGCTGACACAGACAGATCCAATGCTGCCCAGAGAGGAAACACAGCTTTCAAAGAGAGCTTGAGATAAAGCTGCATTTCCCTTTATGAAAATATTATATCTATGTTCTCCCATTGGCTCATCTTCTGATAAAATAAATGAAATCTTATGAGGTCAGAACAACAGACAAAAGTTCACTCACTCTCAAATAAGACAAAGACAGGAAACGGGCGCATGCGCAGCCAAAAAAAGGATCAGTCACCAATTTAGCCACAGGGAGTGAAATTATACAAGAGAGAAAGAAAAAAAAAGCTTCATTGTCCACAACCTCAGGAAGCCAAGACTGTCTCTGAGACGTCTTCTAATTCTGATTTTGATGTAATGGCACAAATTGTACCAGAGTTAATGTTGCTGAATCCTTCCTGTGTGTGTGGGAGAGAAAAAGAGACAGAGACAGAAAGAGAACAGCAGTTTAATATTTCATGTCTGAGGCATGCTGCTGTGTTTCTTCTACAGAACAAATGATCATCTGACCTCCGGTACAATTTGAATCCCAAACTCTATTATGCACACAGATGTGACAAGCGTCAGCTTTTTCTCCTACTGGCTTCCCTATGATTAAAAACAAACATTGCTACATCAATCTAATCTTAATATACAATTTAAATATATATATTTATTTACATTTATTTTTTCCAGTAGTTAAGCTTTCATACATTTTCCATAGTACGCTTTTTTTTGGCTGTGCTATATTGTGATTTATTGCTGTGTCTGCTGCTGCTGGATGTCTTTTAACAAAGTCTATTTCCAGAATCTCCAGAAGCCAACATTTATAGTTAACATGTCACCAGGTTCAAGTCATGGAAGCAAAAGCAGACAGAGATTCAGCATGTGGGCTGAAAAGGCAATTCACTTTAACCAAGATCAGGGTAAAAGTCAGCAGGAGTCAGACAAACAAACACTGGAAAGGTAGGACATAAACACGAAAGCAGCAGACAAACATGTTTTAATAATAAAAGACAGCAGTAAGGACTGGATTACAATGTGAGAAAGGCCCTTTACCCTAACTGCTCCTTTCCCACCAGCACTTCAAGAGTGATTGTGACTCGGTATGAAGGCACACTCACTGCTGTGTAGGGCTCTGTACTTTTAAGGGAGGGTAAAAAAAACCTGAAAAAAGTGTGGGACGCACTCACCACTCTTCACAAGTAGGAAACAGCTTTCACCATGGATACTAATGGAGGCCCTGCATGCTAAGCCATTGATTTATGTTGTGCTGTTTCCCCTTAAATGTAAATGCAGCTGGGTAGGAGGACAGTCACATGGTCAGGTCTACCAACTCTTTTTGACATGTTGCTATCAAACACATTTATTTTACACATTTGAGATTAGATATTATTCAGCAGTTACAGAAAATGCAAGTGCAGCTCTAGTTGAAATGAGGACAAAATGAAATCAACCACATTATGAAGTAGTGACTTCATGACAGCTTAGCTAAAATAGACATGAGCTATTACACACTGGGTACAGGTCTTTGAATACTTGGCTCGATTGGTTGCAGCTGTAGATTTTTGTGATATTAGCTTTTACATCCCATTAGTGTGCAGCTATTAAAACTGTATGTGTGATTGAATTGGAAATCACTGATTGGGATGCTGTGGAAGAACATATAGAAAGAGATTAAAGAGAATAAGAGTATAAATAAAGTGATAAAGTGTGGTGTGAAAATGGAGGATTTGTAGATCATTGCTGCTGGAGGTGTAAAAGAAATAAAAATACATCTGTGACTGGATGTGTGTCCACTTAATGAACTCAGTGCTATATCCACCACTCATACTACACTATTAGCCAACATCAAAGGATAATTGCAAAGGCAAAGGATAATTATCTCTGATTGCCCTGTTATTGGCGAAAGGCACAATGGTAGCTAAAAAAAAAAGTTTTCTCAGTGCATGAGGTAATTAGAACAAAACAATGTTGTTTAATTTTGGGGTTTTTTGTTGTTGCTGCGGACAAGGTCCTGAGGAGGATCTTTTGTATTTCTCAAGGGTTATTGATTGTCCAGCGTCTAATTACAAATAACCTATGTTCTCTACTTTGAGTATTTTGTTATTCTGTAATGTGAATCAAGTCAGTTCTCAGTACCCTAACTCTAACCCTTCAGATCATACAAGACAAAGTGTATCTATGTAATCTATTAATGAATTGTAACATCACATTTTCAGCTTTTATAAGGTGTTATTATTCTTTTTCCATCCAGATTGTACAACTTGTCCATCAGTTCTTACTACATGTCAGAGGAGGGTGAAGACACCCCATTTATCTGCTCAGCAGGCCGAGATAACGGGATGCTTCGCTGCTACGACGTGCCACCCTACGCCGAGGGTGGGGCCGAGTGTTCGTTGCCTGCTCCCCACCTAAGCTCAGCTCTGATTGGATCAGCTCCTGCGGTGGGAGGGGCCAGTGTTAACGGCTGTGTTAACTGGAACCAGTATTATAACACTTGTCGTGCAGGGGACTTCAACCCTCACAAAGGAGCTGTCAACTTTGACAATATTGGCTATGCTTGGATAGCTATATTCCAGGTAAGAGGGGCTAAAAGTGCTAATTAATGGTCTGATTTATTATATGGTTGTAGTCTTATAAAGCCGACCTAATTAGAATATTATTTCATTTCATTTCTAACGATATATAGCAATCTAACTGATAGTTTTGGTTTTTAGAAACACAGTTCATCCATTTAGGCATTCAAAAACCAAGCTATTTTTACAAAACATGCAAGCTTATCTTATCACTCACAATTTATTGATTTTATCTCAGTTTGCAACAGTTGGCTACGTTCATGCAGGAATTTGGCCAAAATAAGTTAACAGAAAGGGTTAGGGTTATTCAGAAAGAATAAAAATATGTCTGTCCAGAGACTGTGAGCTTCCTGTTTGCGAAAAGCAAAACAATTTTGATGGTTTGTAAGGACCCCATTGGATTTAAGTCCAGTGGGAAGGTACAGCAGTGAAGTAATTTTCTAAAATATAGGCTAAAGGTGTCAGAGAGACTGTGTTAAGTGGGAGTAGTAGGACTAGTATAAACACTAGCTGCTACATGGATGAGCTGTTACACATTTATAAATGGAAATGCAGTAAAGGTTTTTTTTCAGACACTCATGATAAGCTGATCAGATTCAGTATGGTTAGCTAGTTCAAATGCTTTTTTTCATACAAAAAAAAAACAGTCATCAGTCAAAAACTGTTTTTTTACAGCTCTCTTGACATTCCAAAATCGTCCTTTTAGAGATTCCTCCTCCCAGGCTATCATGTATCATGACCTAAAAGCCCTATCCCCTGCACACACTGCTTGAGAAAATGCATTTTTCTTTTCTACCGGCGCAGGAG